>NC_065563.1:1218314-1522893 GCF_022605725.1 Anthonomus grandis grandis
AAATCAGCGTCTTTGGGGAGTCTTTGGGCACTTTGTGATTTTGTCAGCTTTCTCATTTATTCCATTGAGTAGGTAAATATCAGCACCTGTTAATTCTTGAAAATGCCAAAAGAGAGATAGTGATGAAAATAGTAATGGCCATTCTTCTTTAGTTTCCCTGATTGTAGGAATATTATTAGGAAATTTCCTTATCTCGGAATAATCCATTAAGATTTTGGTGTATATACAAATGCTTATTATACTTTTGAATATTAATGAATTTAATCTTAATCGAGCAAATACTACATAAAAACATGATTATAATATTTACTTACCTGTATTATCACAAAAACTCAAACAAGATAGACAAAATTCACTTAACCAATGCACTAATACGCAATACTTTATCCCATAGGAGCCTGAGCCACGCTCCCTTAATAATTTTGGTGCGAGGTGTGACCACCGTCACATATAGATACAACTATACACACTATAGATCACACTATAGATTACAACTATAGTTGTAATCTATAGTGACTAAGCAAACGGCAAACGCCGAATTAGCCTAAATTAGCTAAGTAGTATGGCGTATTTGGTGGCGTCTGTTAATTTACGTAGCGAATTATGTAATTTTACAAAATATATGTATTTTCCCGTTTTGTTTACGTATTCTTACCGTGTAAAATAAAATATTACTTTGTATAATGTAAAAATTATATACAAAATAAATTTTACAAATGATATTTTGTATTTTGTATGTTTTACAAAGTAAAGTTCAATATTCTTTAAAAAATTAGTAAAGTTTGGGCTTCTACAGAATACAATTGGTAATTAATAATAAATTTATTTGGTATATTTCTCCCCATTTTTTTCAGTGTACACTTACTTAATTTATTATTAATATCTTATAAATGAAAAAAGTATCAGTTTAGCATTTTAAAAGGGTAATAATCATTACGTTTAAATAATATATGACCAACTTAATAGTTTTCACATCATAATTGAAGTTATCATACTTTTCTTTTATAATGATAAACTATGATTGTCTTACAGTTTTAGCTACAGTACCACTTGACATTAATAGCAACTTTGGTAAATAAAAGGCTTAAACAAAAGTACTAAAACAGCTAAAAATGCTAAAGTACCAAAAGCCCGAACATACTATAAGCTGCTAACAAATGTCCAAGTTATGTTGTGCTAAAATAATAATCCAATCAGGTACATTAAATACTAATTTTTGTCTGGTTGGTCAATGTCATTAAAGATTTTAATGTCTAATATAAATAGACAAGTATAATGGTCTTATAATTTTGCAATATGTTTAATTTGAAATGTTAAAGAAAACATAGTAAATTATATTTTTTAAAGGGCAAAAAAATTGTAGGCAAATATTTCTGTTTTACTGTTTTATCACATTTTAAGTAATTTTTATTAATCTTTTAAATGTATTAAATATTAGTATTGGTATTTTCAATCCTATTTAAGTCTATAAAATGGAAATGAACATATGACCAACAAGTACTTTTAACATCATAATTTATTGAAGTTATATCATAATTTGCTTTGATAATTATAAACTATGATTGTCTTATAGCTTTATCTGCGGTACCACTTGACATTAATAGCAACTTAAGTAAATAAAAGGCTCAAACAAAAGTACTCAAACAGCTAAAAATGCTAAAGTACAAAAAGCCCAAACACACTATAAGCTGCTAAACAATGTTTAAGTTATGTTGCGCTAAAACAATAATCCAATCAGGTACATTAAATACTAATTATATTTTTGGCCGTTTGGTCAATGTTATTAAGGATATTTATGTCTAATATATGAGCATACTTATCTTATAATTTTGCAGTCTGTTTAATCTTAAATGTTGTTATTCTTATATTATATTGTATTATCTAAGGGGCAAAAAAAAATATAGAAAAATACTTAAAAACTGAATTTAAAAAATATTCTCATAATGTTAATACTTGAGCAATTAACAAAAAAAAATAATCTTATACATATAATGGTCAACAAATTACAAAACAATTACAATAAGAATCGGCAGAATTCACGTATAGTACAAAGGCTAATACATAAATGAGTACCTACATAAATAGCTAAAAAAACGCTAAAATAAAAGGTACTAAAAGCCCCAAAACAGTACAAAAATTACTGGAAATTGCCGGTTTTATTTTTTATACAATTACGTTCATAATTATGTAGGAATTTTTTTCAAGTTGACCAATCTGATAATATTATTAATTTGTCCTATAAATCCTAAAATGAGAAACCTTAGAAAAAAATTGGCACTAAGAGTATTAACAAATTGAGTATTATTAGTTAAGACATTTCATCGTGATATTATTAATAAAGGCATACTTTTGTTATTTTTAATATCTCTCTAAAGAAAGAATTAAAATATATTTTTATTTCAACAAATAAAAATATATTTTGGCAAATGTTGACTAGTTGGCCCCGCAGCAACATTTGTCTATTGCTTTCGAGAAATTAATCATTTCTTGGATATGCAATACTGATGAGTCCATAATGAGGACGAAACAATACGTTGCTCATCATAGTCTCATAACCTTTTATTTAGGAACCATTTACATCATGATCAACCACTTGCTACCAAATATATTATAATTTAAAGGAAAAACATTCAAAGGACTCAAAAATGGGCAAGAGGATTCATCCAATTGCGACAGGATTTAATGCACAGGAATAAGAAAATAATTACACATTCGAGGGTAGATGGATTTGGTAAGATACCATTAATAGTAAGTACTTGTAAAGTAGTAAAATAAAGTAATCTAAAACTATCCTTTCTTGACCAACATGCAACTTTCTTGGCGATTCGAGTAAGAACAACGAGTTATCTGAAGCCAACACCATACCAAGGGTCGTGTCCTACTAAGTCGTTGTTCACCGGTCCCAAGGAACTCACGTTGTGGGGGCCAGCTAAAACTACCCGTCTTAGCTGCTTTATCCACTTAAAATACTCGGATACAGGGCAAATGATAAACTACGAATTCCGCGAACTCAGAACGTAATTTATTCATACTAACTTATTGTCCGGGGAGCGGGGAAATAACACTTATGTCTAAAGTCTGCCCAACCAATCTGTAGCTAAAGCGGGCCATTCACTAGACGAACCCGTACCCGACTCCCAACCGAGACCCGGCCTGCGACTCATCCACCGACGTCCACACATACACCACGAACCTTGCAGAGTTCATTCGTACAGTGGTTGTGGTGAGCCCTACATACACACTATGTCTCCCGCGTGTTCCAAGAAGTCAAAAGTTGCTTTGGCAGTTGGTGCAATTTTGTTATTCGAAAATGAAAAACAGAAAAAACGGATTTGGGTAAAAAAGTGGTTGCAAAAGAGAGAACATTTTACGCATTTACGTTTATTGAAATGTATCCAATCCTCTGAGCCTCTTGATGTTATAAATTATCTCCGAATGGATTATAACACATTTCAAGAATTATTAATGTTAATAGAACCTCTTATAAAAAGGGAAAATACTGTATTCAGAGAATCAGTTACTGCTGAAGCACGGTTAGTGGCAACTTTGAGATTTCTGGCAACAGGGAGGAGTTACGAAGACTTAAAGTTTTCGTGTATAATTTCTCCTCAGTTACTTGGAAAAATCATTCCAGAAACGTGTCATGCTATATACATGTCCCTCCGGGAAAAATACTTGCGGGTAAGTACTTTACTGTAATAATTGCATGTTAAAAGGAATGTAGAAATAAGAAAAAATGGAAAGTTTGTTTATTGAGTTTGCTTACTGCTACAAATTAATGACTAACTGTTATTAGTTCTTTGCTTTGTCAAAAGATAAAAATTCATCCATGAAAACATGATCTGTAGTTTTCGCAGCTGCATCAGTTGTAGGTGTGGACACTTCTGATTGAGAGGTAAAAGGTAAGCCGGCCGCATTTGAGTTTGGTTGTGTGGATGTTGTATGATTGATGTAAGTTTGTCGGAAGATTTGTGCTGCACTTGACTGAGTGGAAGGTGTATTAAGATTGGTGTAGGTTGGTTGATAGGCTTGTGCTACATTTGGAGGAGTGAAAGATGTAAGATTGGCGTAGGTTGGTCGATAGACTTCTGCTGCATTGGGCTGAGTGTAAGGTGTAACATTATTGGTATATGTTGGTTGATAGAGCTGTGCTGGTGGTACGTAAGAGACACTTTGACAAGGTGCTGGTTGGTGAGTGAATGAAATACTAGAAGAATCAGTAAGATTCCCCAATTTAGCATAAAAAAGCACATCTGATATCAATTTTTGGGCTATTATCTTTTGTCTGTCTTCAGTCTCCTGTAACTGTTGGCCAATATTTTTGCCAAATGTTATTTCTTGCGATTCTTCTTTATCAGTATGTGGGGGTGCAGTCTCTGTTTGCAAAATTTTAAGGGAGGCATCCAAAAATTGGTGTTTCTTCTTTGTCCAGGTGTTCTTTGACTTCTGAATTCGCTTGTTACGGGAAGTTGATGTCGAGCTCTGAGATGTTGCAGGTGATAAAACTGGTGAACTATCCAAAGGTTGAGTTGAGTCTTGTGTGTGTGAATCAGTGTCCTGCAAAATACAATTAACCGATATTAGTTTTTTTTTCCAGTTTCCCTCAACAGAAGAGGAATGGCTTCAAATAGCAGACCAGTTTAAGAAAATGTGGCAATTTGAAAATTGCTTAGGAGCCGCATACGGCAAACACATAGCAATAAAACAGCCGCCAGGTAGTGGATCATACTTTTATAACTACAAAGGATTCTTTAGCGTTGTATTATTTGCAATCGTAAATGCTAATTATGAATTTATTTATGTTAATTGTGGAACGAATGGTAGAATATCAGACGGCGGTGTCATCAAGAATACAGATTTTTACCGTTTATTGACAAAAGGATCTTTAAAACTGCCTGAGCCAATCAGTATGGCAGGAATTAGAAACAAATTACCGTTTGTGTTTATAGGAGACGAAGCGTTCAGTCTTATGACGAATTTTATGAAACCCTACAGACACACCACCAGAATTGACTATGGGGAAAAATGTTTCAATTATCGACTTTCCCGTGCGCGTCGTGTAGTCGAAAATGCGTTTGGAATCCTGGCCAATAGATTTAGGGTTTTGCTAACACCAATAGCTACCAAAGTAGAGACAGTTGACGACATCGTAATGGCTTGTTGTGTTTTACATAACCTATTACGAGGCAAGAGTACTACATATATTCAACCTAATCATATTGATAGAGAAGACGTTAACTCTGGAACTGTTTTATTAGGTGACGATAGGCACACTAATTCAGAACTAACGTCACTGGATATTTCTAGGCACGACGTTCCTACTATTGACGCCAAAATGGTACGAAATGGATACAAGGAATATTACAATAATGCTGGTGCCGTCGACTTCCAAGATAGATTTGTACACTGATAAATTCATTTATGTCTAATTTGAATAAAGTACGTAAAGTAGTGAATTTTGGGTTTTCATTAAATAATAATTATTATAATTTTTTTTTAATCCACCACCTCTTTCAAACAAGGGCGTAGATATTATTTTTTTCTGGGGGGGTAATTTTTTTAGAAGTTAATGTATGTAGGTACATGTAAGTCTACAATAACATATTATACAAACATACCGGGTGTTTTTCAAAAGTGGCTCACCCCTATAACTTTTTTATTTTTTAAGATAAAAAAATGAAATTTGGCAACAGTGTATGGGTAAAAGACGGTCAATTATATTTTTCTAGGGCTACTTGATGTTAAATTAACGATTTTAACGAAGTCAACGGCACTCTAGATTGAATTTAAAAAACCTAAATATTTTTTAACAGATATGTCAAAAGTTGACATATAGGTGTCATTGTACGCAGAATGACATTTTCTATCGAATAAAAATAAAATATACAGAGGGTCCCATTTAAAAATCGAAAGTTATGGTCATTTCCGGTCAAACCGGAAGTGATAAAAAATAATTGAATACGCCATTTAATTCATCTCAATGACCCATACACTGTTGCCAAATTTAATTTTTTTATCTTAAAAAATAAAAAAGTTATAGGGGTGAGCCACTTTTGAAAAACACCCGGTATATATACATATGTTAGATTTAATCTCAGTTGCAAATGTTATTAATTTTAATTTTTTAATTTATTTTTTTTTATACTTATATATATTTTTTAATATAAATACATTATTCTGGGGGGGGGTAATTACCCCCTTTACCCCCCCCCCATATCTACGCCCTTGCTTTCAAACGACTTTAATTTTTTTCTGAGTTACATTATACAAACAAGGTAGATAAAAAAATACTTACTGAGGTATGTGAGTTCTCCTCGATGTTATTGTCGTCTAATATCGAAGACACTGCTGGACGAGACTCTTCTTGATCCATAAGAAACGACAATAGATCGAAGTACCATAACGTAGGTTATGGTACATCTTCTGCCCCCGTTCCTGTTCTTTTAGCGCCATTAATCCGCCTTAGTTGCCGCCGGAAAGATGCCCGTAATGATGACATCTTTTTTATAACAAATTCCTTGTTTGCATTTGGGAAAAGTGGTTTGCAACTGTTAATTAAAATATCATAAGCAGCATTTTTCTTTTGCTTGTTGCGATAATCTTTACTTTTGATATCCCAAAGGCAGGGATTTTCTTGATATAGAAGAATAAATTCTTCCCAAAAAACTTTGTTGTCTTCGAAAGACATTTTCAATTCACTTTTAGCGCACGTTTAACTGCTGCAGGCTGAAGTCACACTGGACAAATCTGCGGTACCCACACATACACAAATTCGCACGGATTGGTCGCGGTCGGGTCGTAGGACTCGTAGGTTCAGTGATCCGATCGGCGAACTCACAACCCGACCCTGACCGGTGCGCGCCTTGTCTTTCAATGTCACTCATTAGCGGATCGGTCGCCGGACAAGTCAGGGCAGACCGATCCGGCCAACCAATCCGCTAATGAATGGCCCGCTTAAGCGGTATCGGTGCGGGGAACGTGGTTGTAGACTAGACCCGCCTCATTTCATTAATGAAATGGCCAGTGACGTGCGAAATGTTATAAACCGATTACACAGATTTGAATGTATTAAATATTAAAAAATATGGTTTGGTTTTAATTTTAAAATAGGTATTTGTAGGTAAGATATTAATTTGGAAATTAAGGTCTTCTAAAATATTTTATATTTGTAAATATGTAATAAAAAAATGACAGACAAGATTAGGGAAGTTTGAGATAAAAGTAAAGTAAAGAAAACACAAAATTTGTAATACACCTACTTAGTTTATTCACTTAAAATAAGAGTGCCGTACACGATGCCTGGATATCGCGAGGGAAAGAGCACGGCAGATAATCCGAATTATGCTGTTGAATTGAACATTGAAACATTGAATTTACTACATAATATGTATAATTTAAATTATTATTTAAATAAGTATAATCAATTTGTACCTGTTGAAGATATATTGCTAACCACTCCAGGAACAGTCTCACTCTACCAGCATTTTTTAAACGTTAGGTCATTGTCTATCCAAGTTTCATCTAAATAGACAATATTGCGACCTTCGGCTCGGTGTTTTTTTATTTCTCTTAGGTATTTATACCTTAAAGATGTTATTTTTGAAAAAATTTTCTTCTTCTGGCAATTTTTGCAACAGCTTTCTGCTAGTAGGCACAACTTTAAACCCATATAAATTTGATTTATTAGGTGTTTAAGTATTTGAAAATGAAAGTTGTCGTCTTGTTCCACCTTCGTCATTCGCGGTCTTTTTTTTGCCGGGACTAGAAAGCATTTTGTTGGGGTCCGTCCGCATTCTTTCTTCATCTTCTTTGTGAATTTTTTTCACCATTGAAATGCTTACGCCAGTATATTGAGATACTCTTTCAAGTTTGCGCTTTACTGGTAGATTAACGAAGTTATTAGTAGCTTCTTCATTGCAAACCCTAAAAATTTGTACAAGAAGTATATAATCCTGATATTCGATTTTTTTTTGTCGTCGTTCCAATTCATATTACTTATATTTATAGACATTTTATATTCAAAATAACCAACATTAACTTTAAATCTTTTTGTTTGTAAAGCAATCGAGCTTGGTTTTATTTCATTGAATATGATTTTTATTTATTACAACATTAGGTACAGAATTTTTGAAATTTAGTGTCGCATAAATTATGATTTTATTTTAATGTTTTTTTTTCATAACTGTGCTTAGGCTTTATAATTCTCTTATAATCATTTTACTTACCTATAAACATTCGCAATCACTTCCCTTGCCTGGCTATGAATTGTCTTTCTATGAATAAAGTTATTCATTTTAACGTAAATAACACAAAAACTGTTAAAAATTATGAACTTTAACAACAAAGAAACAAATAAGACAAAACAACAACAAAACAGCGACAACAATAATAGCAAATAAACTAAACTATGCTACACTACTCAAAAGTCATAGGTCATAAATTAAGTAGGTACCTAAAAATACAACAATAAAAACAGTTTAATAGCTCAAAAGTATTAACATACGCCGCCGCCACTGAATCCGCAAGAAATCGATATTATTCCGAAAATTACACAAAACCTGGTAGGATGCGATCCAATAAGATAGAGAAAGACAGAGAGCTGCATAAAAATAATAAATTAATGGCCGCGATGTCATCAACCAATCACCTGTCCCCAAACAGCGAGATGCTTCCGCGAAAGCACGACATTGCCGGCTTTGTAAGTTTTATTAGGAATTTCGAATAAATGTTAGTCAATATTGGATTTTATAATATGCAAAACATTAGCAAATAGAACTAAAAAATATGGTTTAAACTGCATTACATTATTTATTATCTTTTTTATGATTAAATAGCTTAATTTTACCATTATATTTACTTTTTATTCAATACTATTTCATTTTTTCAGTAAGACGTGACAACGCTTTAAAATTTCGCCCGCATTCTTTTCGTAGACACAGATCCGATGGTCAAACTATAGAGGCTGACCCACTATTCGGAGCGGTGTACTGTGGGTTGCATATAAAACATGATAAAGTGACAGATGATTATCTATTTCTATTCTAACCTCAAAAAAAATTGTTTCGTGACTTGTATGTTTTTTTTTTCGCGAAAATGTCCGGTACAGAAAGCAGGAGTTGTCTCGAGTGCGGAAAAATATATAAACGTGTTAATGAATTAAGAAGACATGTAAAAAGTAGCCATCCGGAAAAATTAAATTTAATTGCGCCTTTAAAAGTGCTTCAAGGGGATGTTATAAACATCCCCTTAAGTGTACATATTGTAATAGACAATTTAGTTACAAGCCAAATTTAAACTTTCATGTGAAAAAAGTGCACTCAAATGTTCCAGTCTCTTTAAACGTGCCTGCTGAAGCTCAAAAGTCAAAACAAAACTATCCATTGTGTAACTTCAATGCCAGCTTAAAAAGGGACTTTGTTAAACATTATGAGACATTTCATAGTATTCCTATACAGTGTGACACAATTCAATTGTCAAATCATGATGAGTTTATGTTGTGAAAGAATAAAACCGAAAATGAGACAACAGCTAGTTTCGTTAAAGAAAAAGGAATGAAGACAGGAGTAATAAATTACATATGCCATCGATCTGGATTTTTTACTTCAAAAAGTAAGGGCCAAAGACATCTCAAAACACAAGGTAGCAATAAAATTAATGGGTTCTGCCCTGCCATGATAAAAGTTAGCCACAGTGATGGAAAATATGTGGTTAATTTTATAAAAACTCATGTGGGTCACCAAAATACAATTGGGCACCTATTTCTGTTATCTATGGAAAGACATGCCATTGCTACAAAATTAGCCACAAAAATTCCATTTGAAGCTGTTTTGGATGAAGTAAGGGATAGGATTACAGAATCAGACAACTTACAAAGGAAGCATCTTTTAACAAAAAAAAGACCTTTACAATATTGAAGCGAGTTTTAACCTTAGATCAACAAAAAATAGTAAGGCACAAAAATGATGCAATTAGTTTAGAATCTTGGGTCAATGAAATGAAAGATAGCTGTGTTTTATTCTACAAGCCTCAAGATGTTACCATGGATGAGTACCCTCAGTTGTGTAGTGATGATTTTATTTTAATAATCATGAATAGTGGTCAACTAAGTACATTTAAGAAGTTTGCAAATGGTTGTATTTGTGTTGATGGAACTCATGGTGTTAATAGTTATCAATTTGAGCTTCACACACTGTTAGTCCTTGATGACTTGCGTCAAGGATTTCCCTATTGTTTTTGCATCTCGAGCAGAAGTGATGAAACCATAATGACTCAATTGTGTAAAGAAAGAAAGTGGGCTTATTGAGGCAAAGGTATTCATGTCTGACATGGCCGATATGTATTACAATGCTTGGTCAAAAGCAATGTCTGGGACATAATTCCGGTATGTTTAACTGTCTTTTTTATGTTATAATAATATTATCAATTCATTTGTTAGCTTATATTGCACATGGCATGTTGATCGCGCCTGGAGGAAGAACCTTAATTTGATCAACACCAAAGAAAAGCAGGTAGTTACTATTTTATAGATGACTGTGTACTTTTAAAAATATTCTTTTTTTCAGGAATTGGTCTATAAAAATTTAAGAGTTCTTCTCCAAGAAACAGATCCCTCTGTCTTTGAACAAATGCTAAACAGTTTTTTAAGAAACACTGTTGATGATCCAAGTACTTTAAATTTTGGTCTTTATTTCAAGTCAAATTATGCAAGTAAAGCTATGTCCTGGGCATACTGTTATAGAATGCATTCAGGATTAAACACAGACATGCACATTGAAAGAATGCATCGTACCATCAAGTATATTTATTTTTGTGGGAGAAATGTTAAAAGACTTGATAAAGCTGTAAATGCCCTTATGAAATTCATACGAGATAAATTATTTGACCGATTAATTATCCTAAACAAAGGTAAACCTTCCTCTAAAATTATACAGCTTCGGAAAAGGCATAAAACTAGTTTAGATTTAGACATATCTCTAATTACAAGCTTTGAAGACACTTGGCAAGTTGCATCCTCTTCAAAAGCTGAAATGTACAGCATCAATGAAAATGACATTCATTGTGATTGTCAAATTATTTGTACAGATTGCAAAGTATGTATTCACAAATATTCATGCAGCTGCCTTGATTCTGCAATTGCATGGAATATGTGCAAGCACATTCACTTACTTTGTAGGTTTAGGCAACTTGAACAGTCTGAAACACATGTTTCACAGGGATCGTCAGAGGATGGTAAATACATAATATTTTATTTTCTACAGTATAAATTATTATTATCTTTTTTTAATTGCAAACCTTTTAATTTTTTAAATACATTTTTATGAAAATATTATCGTGGGTAAAAATGTATAAGACTGTTTAGGAAATTGTACCATCACAATGCATGACAAGCCATTAAATAATGTCGACCCTGTATATCAGAGGTAAATTTATTTGGAATATGTACTTTCGTTTTTGGGTTGGTGTATGGTTTTATTTGTTTTAGCCTGCTATGTATTATTTATATAATTAAGGAGATTTTTAACTACATTTTTTTTGCATGAATAAAGCACCCAAACCTTTTATTTTATTAAATAAATTTAGTGTATACCTATTTCTTACCAAGTGGGGTAAATGAATTATTTGTTTTTAAATTTTACAGTTACCTATAATTGCAAAATTGGTAATTTAACTTGTTATATTTAAAGTAATATGCATGCATTTGGTTTTGGGTGATGGTATTTGCATATTTAATTATATTTTATCTCGTGTTTTATTCTATCCTTATTTTTAAATATACTAATAACTAATAATATATAATATTTTGCATGAAAATTGATTTAATTCAAGTATATAGTTCTATTTTTGTCATTTTTTTTAATATGAGTTATATTTTTATAGAAAAAGAAATGAAAATTGTTTGTGATGAAAGAGCAGTTGAATCAAAAACTCTTTTTGAAGAACTTGACAATCAATCATCTTTAAAAGGCAAAACATTAACTGTAAGAAAGGAGATGTTGCGACACTTGTATGTTATGGTTAATGGCATTAAAACAGAAGAACAATGGAAAGCTTTGGAAACATTGGTTAATTCAATTAAACCAACTTTGGCAGCAATCAACCAACAGTCCATCAGTAATTTTAAATTGAAAGATGCAACACCAAGTCATTCAAAAATCGTAAAACAGAGAAGGCTGTTTAGCACAAAGAAAAAAAACAAAAAGAAAGTGCCGCTGTCTAAACCTACAAACAAAGAATGGAACACTCTGGCGATAAATTTGCTTAATTGATTAAGCAAATTTCAAAATTTAATTTGTTATCATTATTATTATTTAAGCTTGTAGGCTTTTTAAAGTACGGAAAGTTTAACTATATAAATAAATATTCGAATAAAATGCGCGACGCTTTTTATACGATTGTGGTTTTATTTCATTTTTTAATCAAATTGGCATAATATCAAACAGCCAAATAATTAATTTATATTTTAATTAATAAACATAATAAAAAACACAATTTAATATAATTTGTTTATTTATATTATATGAATAAATACATACTAATAATCTCCCCTATACTATCAAGACTTATATATTGCACCTTTCAAATCTGTAACTATCGAAATAAGGAAACTGTCTCTTTTTTCGTATTTATTTGTCTTCCACTGCTGCAATTAAAATAAATATAAGCTAGCTTATAAAATAATGTCAAAAACTTACCTCAAAATCCTTATTTAAATTTACACAAAGAGCACTGAATAATTATTATTCCACGATGCGATTTTTTATGTTCAATCAACTGTTTCAATGATTCGAATTGAACCTGAACATTTTTTATACTTATAATATTATTATTTTCGGTGTTCGGAAAAATAATTCTATCAGATTATCTGAGGTTATGTACAGCAGAAAATAAGAGAAGCAACCCACAATACAATATGAAAGCTGTCAGTCTATTATGTTTTATAGGCAACTCACAGTACACCGCTCCGAATAGTGGGTCAGCCTCTAGACATAAGTGAAATAACAGCGCGTAATTATAAATAGATTGACAGATGAGCGCTGTTGCCACTACACTTAAACTAATTATGAAATTAGGGGAAAATAATACTGTCCCGAACACACGTCTACAAGAGATTCGAGAACCGCAAACAGAATTAAATTCATAAAAATATAAGATAGAGAAGGGTAAATAAAAAATAATAAAATTAAACATGGAGAATATTTTAAAGGAGATTTTTTTCATTACAGACCATTCAACTTGGCTTATTGACTGAAGACCGTTTTTTACTGAGAGCGCCTACTGTACAATAATTGAGCTCACGGTACAGTTTCTCCGGGAGAACGTAGACCAGAAAATGTTCCAAAATATAACATATGTATGTAGTATAGACGTATAAATATATGCATTTGAAATAAAACGTTTAATTATTCAATTTTTATGATATATTAATTTATTAATTATACTAATTTTATGATTAAGACTTAAAAAATATTTAAAAATAAATATAATAATTTTTTGGGCCTCCCCTACTGCCCCTCCTTCCTCCCCGGCCCCTCCACCCTCCTCTCGGTTCAGCCCTTTCTTCTCTATCGGAAGGGCCCTCATATGGCCCCCTCCCTATGCGCCCCCTAAATATTCGGGCGCGGCCCCTCTGGATTCTTTGTTCTGTAAAGAAAATAAAATTAAAAATATAAGTGTATTCAATCTATACAGAATATATCACGATCGATGCTGAAGTTGAAACATTAACGGAATAAGGAACATTGCATTTTTTAGAAAATTTAACAACATATGATATAACAAGCGAAAATATTATTTTTAGCGATGCGACGTTGCTGCTCATACTAAAAGGTAACATCATGTTTGGTGTTGTAAATAAATCACCCTGTATATGCTAACCTTTTTGAGTTTGTGTGTTTTTTTCTGGTGTTGTCTTATGCCAATCTTTAACGATTTTCATTTGATTTCATCGCCATATACGAAAAATGCTATTAAGTTTCGGAAATAAAAAAAAATTATAAAAAATGAACTTTAATATATTATTATGAAAATGTAAATACGTAAATTATTCTTCTAGTTTTTGAAGTATTTTATTAGTATTTCGCAGTTAAAAGTTGATTAGTGAGATTTATTCAGGGTTCTACTTACGTTTAGCTTAATATTTTCTTTTATAGTCTCTGATGTGTTCCTAAATTTCATTACAATATTATGTATTTATCGCACATGGCTTAAAAAAATCGCTAATTATATTTAACAATAAGCCTAAAAGAGTGACTGAATTTACCAAAATTTCATTTTTATAGATATTTCTTTCCAATATAATTATTCATCTAAAAACATTTTAGCTCGTTAGATCCCATCCCAATCCCTTATCGATGTTGTCAAATTTTCAAAGAAGTCTGATGTTCCCTTATTCGTAAACGTTTTACTTTGCATCGATCGTGATTCACCTTCATAAGTTTCATAAAATGTAGGAAAAATCGAATAGTTTTTTTCTCCAAGAGTATTGTCCACAAAGATTAAAATATCCAACTAACCCTCTCTCCTTTGAATTTCCCTCCGCTCTTCCTCTTCTTTTCTTTTTTTTTCTTCCTCCCTCTCTTTACACGCTTCATTTTGTTTTTCTTCTAAAAACTGAATAATAGAATCATTAGTTATTTTTAATGAAATCATGTAATAGTTATTTTAAATAATGCATTAGACGTAGATAGAAAACGATCCAAAAGATTTTTTTTTGAAGATTTCATTGCTGTGATAAAAAACCTTATCAAGATGAAGCACTGTATTATTGTAAGTATTAACGCTTACATCGATAAGAATAATACGTTCCAGTACATTGAAATTGAGCGAAAAGCATATTCTATAACAAGGAGTACAAGGGCGAAATAAGCAAAATTTTATCAGAATTTTAAAATTCGCACATATTATATACGATACTCTTTCTATGACTATGTTATTTTAATTTTAAATCAATTTATTTATCATTCACAGTTGTATGAAATGTTTAGCTTTTTATATTCAGATATATATACCTTATTTAATGATTTAAAACATAATTGTTGGTGATGATGGTATAAAAGTAAAAACAGGATAGTTTTAGATAGCGCCCAGGCTCACTCATATCGTATTTTAAAAGAAATATTAAACATTTTAGATAATTTAAATGTCAACAAATACAATTATATAGAGATAATAATTTAGAGATAATTTTAATATAAAGCAAATTACGAAAGAATATGCAATTATTTAATTCTGTGATGTAGTAAAATATATAATTTAATTAGATGATAAATGCACCAAGTCTATAGTTTATTTTGGTAGAATATACTTATATAAGCTAACGCTTATACTTACTACATCATTAATTAGTTATACTACTATAAAATCATATATTTCCTTGGAGAAATAAAGCTTTTTTTTTACAAAAACAAGAGTGAGAATAAATATTCTTGCACTGATTACGAAATGAAATCATTCCTTTATTAAAAACTAGATTGTAGATTGAGAAGGGAGTCGTTTCGGCTGATCCGCCGCTCAGCACTGCTACCTGTGAGATATTTTGTGCATAACTCTACTTGTCTTAGTTTGTCTCAAAAAGTCTTAGACTTCTGCCGTACAAAGCTATATTTTTGGGTGGTAGTTGTCCCACTTCTTGAGGTGTTGGTTGTACCCCTTCCAGGTACTTGAGCCTCTTGCAGAGTTGGGTCGGGCATTCACAGAGCAGGTGTTCTGCTGTTTCTGTTGCATTGCTGCAGAATCTACATTGGTCGTCCTCTGTTATACCTATTGCCTTTAGGTGATATTTCACTGGGCAATGACCGGTTAGGAGTCCGACTGCTGTTCTGATGTCTGATCTGTTCATGTCTAGGAGCTGTTCAGCTCTTTTTCTAGAAGTGGTTATAAACTTTTTTTGCCTGTCTTAGTCCTGGTGCTCTTCTTCAGTGCGACAGCAATTGTTCTTTTTCCCACCTGTTTAGGTCTTCGGTGATGTGGGTCTTCATTAAACCACAGTATGGCTCTGGACCATAGTATAGTGTTTGAGCCCCTTTTTTTGCAAGGCGATCGGCTTCTTCGTTCCCCTCTATACCCCGGTGGCCAGGTAGCCACATTAGTGTTACTTGATTCGTTGTTGTAAGGCGCTTTAGGGTTTGTTTGCACTCCCAGACTAGCTTTGAATCACATTTAAAAGCATTCAGGGCCTTTAGAGCAGCTTGGCTGCCTGATAGTATAAATATGTGTTTTCTTTGGAGGCCTTGGTTGATGCACTCTTCTGCACATATGTCTATGGCAAGCACTTCAGCTTGAAAGATGTTAGGGTATTTGCCTAGTGACTTTGAGATCTTAATGTTAGGGCCTGACACGCCCAGTCCTGCTCCTTCTGTTAGTTTGGAACCGTCTGTGTACCATAGCGATGCATTGTCGGCTTTTGGTACTTCTTTTTTCTCCCATGATTGGCGATCATCTATGATCACTTCGAATGGAATTTCTAGATCCAGCATGGCCGTTATGTGGTCACGTGGTTTGCTGGCATTTTCCAGTTTAATTTCTTCGAGGATGCGCAGGTGACCACTTAAATCTCCAGGCTTAAATTTGCCGGTTTGGAAAAGCCTGTGAGCACTGTTAATTGCCTCTTTTTTCACGCTTATGTGAAGTGGAGGCATGTTTAGCAGTGTCTCTAAGGCTGTGGTAGGACAAGTAGACATTGCCCCGGTTATTCCTAGACATATCAGCCTTTGGACTTTGTTTAATTTGGTCTGTGCGGTTGTTTGTTTGGTCTTTGGACCAGCGAAGCATATGTGATGATGGGCTTAATGACTGTTTGGTAGATCCAGTATACCATTTTCGGTTTTAGCCCCCATGTCTTGCCAACGAGTTTGCGGCATGTCCAGATTGCCACTATGGCTTTGGAAATGGTCTTGTCTAGATGATTGTTCCAAGTTAGTTTGTGGTCCAAGGTAACCCCCAGGTATTTCACCTCGTTAGAAAATGTTAGCTGATATTACGCCCTCGTGCTTGCCCCTAACTATTACTACCAGGTCATCTGCGTAGCCTAGAACTGTGAATCCGGATCTACTTAATATGTTAAGAATTTTGTTTACTACTAATGTCCACAGTAGAGGTGACAGAACCCCTCCTTGGGGACATCCTTTTACTGTGGTTACTGTTGCTGTCGCTCCATTTATTTCTGCTGTGATGGAGCGGTGCTTGAGCATTGATCCTGTCCACTTTACGATGGGGGCCTCCACCCCCCAGTCTTGCAAGGCTTTTGTTATGGACAGGTGTGAGGTATTGTCGAATGCTCCCTCTATGTCATTGATTGCAGTAAGAGCAATTTCTTTGCAGTCGTTTGACTTTTCTATGTCTCTTACGAGGCAGTGCAGTGCACTTATTGTAGATTTGCCTGCTTGGTAGGCAAATTGTCTAGGGTGGAGCGGTGTTCTAGAAAGAGTTACGCTTCTTATGTATTGGTCAATTGCTTTCTCCATTGTTTTTAGAAGAAAGGAGGTTAGACTAATCGGGCGATATGATTTTGCTTCGTTTTCAGGACGACGCCCCGTTTTTGGTATGAATATTACATTAGCCTCTCTCCAAGCTAGTGGTACGTCTCCTAAAATGAGGCTGGCTTTAAAGATTTTTTGTAGGTGTACTTTTAGTATCTCATAGCCTCTTTGTAGCAGAGCTGGGAAAATTCCATCTTTGCCTGGAGATTTATAGGGCTTAAAGCTTTCGATTGCCCATTTGATTCTGTTAGTTGTGAGGATTTTGCTTGCCAGCCTTTTACTTCTCCCGTTTGGGTTTTGGAGCCCTTCGTTTTGGAGATTTGACTGGTTCTGGTTATCTTCAATAATCTGCGATTCCGGGAAGTGAGTCTGAAGAAGTACCTCTAGGCTTTCTTTTTGATCGTTACACTATTCACCGCTTGGCTTTTTTAGTAGACCAATTACGTTCGAATGATTTTTTGAAAGGATTTTTTGCAGACGTTGTGCTGGGGCTAATTCATCTATTCCCTCGCAGAACTGCCTCCATGATTTCCTTTTTGATTTTCTAAGTTCTTTGTTGTACACGGTGAGGGCTGTTTTGTAGTGCGCCCAGTCTCCAGTAATTTTTGCTTTTTCAGTTTCCTGACCTCTCGTTTCAAACGTCCGAGTTCTTCGTTCCACCAAGGCACGTCCCTTCGGATAGCCTTCTGTTTTACGGGACAGCTGTTTCAAAGGAGTTACTGATTGCGTTGATTAGATTGTTAGATGAATCTTCTAGTTCTTCAATTGTGTTTAAATCGGTAGGAGTTTCATCTAAACTCAGACAGAGACCCTCTACATAGGAGCCCCAATTGGTAAGTTTTGGTATTCTCGTCTCTTCTGAGTGACATATTTTTGCCTCTAAATCAAACAAAATAGACTGATGGTCTGAAAAGGAGGGTTCGTTTGACACATGCCAATTAGTTATTGTGTGTGATGTGAATGAGTCAGAAAGGGTTATGTCTAAGACTTCTTTTCTGACTGCATTGATAAAAGTGGGTTTGCTACCTTTGTTGATAATGTCTACGTTGTTAGAATTCAAGTATTCAAAAAGATGCTCACCTCTCGGATTTATGTCGGTGCTGCCCCAACCAATGTTGTGATGTGCATTGGCATCGGCCCCGATGATGTAGTGTCTGTTCCTTTCTTTACACCATGAAATGAGACGTCGTACCATCTCGGGTGGGGCTTGATCTTCGTCCCTTGGAAAGTAGGCGGAGGCTATGAGAATATGCCTTGTACCACCCGCTGTTGGCACTTCTACGATTGCAATTGCCAAGTCTTGGGTGATGAATTCTGGAACAGGTAAAAATTTTAAATTGTTGTCGAGCAGCAGAGCTGCTCTAGGTTGTTCATGTGTAGTGCAGTAAATTAGCTTGCATGATTTAATGTTGAGGCCCTTTATGCATCCTCTGTTGATCCAGGGTTCTTGTAATAGCCCTATATTTATCTTCTGTCCAAAAACTCTCCTTCTTAGCTCACTCGTGGCGGCTTTGCAATGCTGGAGGCTGATTTGGATACATTTGACTACATTTGACAGAAGTGGTGTGGTGTGATTTTCTTCTTGGCTGTGGATTAGCCATTGAAGAGTTATTGGGGACTTGGGGCTGGTCCGGGGGCACCTTTGCCACCCTCTGGTTCCGAGGGCTTTGTGCCTTGTTTGGAACTGCCAGCGCGGTCGCTTGAGGAGCTTAGTTGCCCCTGAGATTTTGGGTTGTTCTGCGGCTTTATGGTGGTGTGACCAAACTTGTAGCTGATCACATAGCCCTCTTTTTTCAGTTTCTCCGCGGACGCACTGTCCACTGAGAGAGTAAGCGTCACCAGGTGACCCTCGGCATGGCGTCTTACGACTCGCCAGTTTTTGACGTTAAGGCCTTCGTTTTGACCTTGCACCAGGTGTAGGATCTTCTCTGTTGAGTAGTCCTCGCTGCCGGGGAATCGAGCAATCATAATTTCGGAGTGAGGAATTTCTGATTCCTCTGCTATCCTGACAGATGCTACTTCCCAGGGTGTTATGGTTGTGGCTATGGTCTGCAGCCACTGCTTGGTGGCTATATTTTCGCAGACTAGCGCTAACCAACCGGGTCTGTTGTGGGCGCTGAGGAACTTCGGTCTAATGTTACTTTCCGAAGTCGCTTCGTCCACTATTTTATCCATGATGGCTTCTTTCGTGGCTGCGATCTGAGCCACTGTCATCAAAGCATCAGGGAAGTCTTTGGACAATATTGCTACCCTTATGCCTCCAGCCATTTGACTGAAGGTTGGTTTGGGAGCTTTGGAAGGCGGAGCACTGCTGCTCGTTTCCTTCTTTTTGGAAGGCGGGGCACTTGTGCCTGTTTCCTTCCGTTTGGCTCGTTTTTTTTCATGAGTCTCTGGAGTGTGGGCTTCCGAGCGGACTCTTTTTGGCCCCTTACTAGAGGGATCAGCCCTTTCTCGGATTGGCTCCAGTGCTTTCTTACGGGCTTCTTCAGCACTCAGCCCTTTGTTTATAAGGAACTTCATCCTCTTTCTGGCTGCACCGCTCAGCTTAGCCCTCTGTTCACCCTTTAGTTTTAGGGCGTTCAGGTCTTTACCGAGTTCGTCATCGGTGGATTGTAGAAGCTCTTCTTCGTCTTCTGTTGCTTTCGTGAGGCTTTTGGAGTCCTCGGTGTCCATATTTTCAGATGTTTTTGAGAGGTCATCCTCCCCTTTTTTATTTTTGTTTTGGTCCATAGTTGGTCCCACGAGTAGCAAGGGAAATAGACAATACTCCCGCGACAGAGCCCCGCATGCCCCGGGTCGGGCTATTTAGACCAAGGGTCGCCACGTCCTTGGAGTCCTTAAAAACTAAATCCAAGTGCATTTATTTTGTATGATGAGCTAAATAATAACTACTTAAATCTGATTCTAGTATGAAACTATAAAGCATACCCCGATTCCTGCGAATCATATAAAACAAATCTGATATTCAAGACATAAACTTTTGACGAAATTAAATAGCTGATAAATAAAACTTAATTAATATAATAAGTAATTATATTATCGAAAACTAAAGTCGCAAAAAAGAAATTATGTTAGAGTAATTGAGCAAAATTAATTATTACCTTACCAAAACAAACAAATATTAAAAAAAAAACATATTTAATGTAACATCGTTCACTAGCCATGTGTATATTAAAGAATTACTTATAAATAAGACGTAACATACCTTTAGCCGCTCGGCCATATAGTTTATGCCCTGTAGGACATGGTCTAATTGCCCTTGTAAGGCCTGCAAGTCATTTTTGGGCGGAGGGGGCTGCACACTACCCGATGACGTATCTATGCAAAAATGAAATAATAATAAATATAAATATCCGAAAACTTTTTTATGTTTAGTTTACAACAATTTTTTCTTAATAAATATGGCATACTTAAAAAAAAAACTTTCGCTTTGTATTCCTAAAAGCAGACGAATGAACAGTTTTGCTACAAAATGTTCGTGCAAATTAAAATAAGCATCTTCTATCCAATATATATTTACTTACATAATAATATATTTTTATTATTTTACCAAAATATGTTAATAGTCACAATGCATTATTACAAAAATTATAAATACTTACTGGCTTCCTGATCCATAGGTTGTTGTGGGTTTTCTTCTGCCATTTTATTTTCATAAATTACAGAATGAACAATGTTGTATAGTCTGGCAAGTGGATCTGAAACAGCGGCAGGAATGTGGGCCAAAATATTCGACGTTGCCACGTTTAACCTCAAAACGTAATTGTGCGGGACTTACTTTCTAATAATATGCAATATAAGATTTTTTACAATAACAAGATATAGAGGGTAAAATATTAAGAATTAAAATCTAAATAGTTATTCCATTTTGGCTTTAATACGCAATTGTTTTACCATTAAATATGATACAATTAAATGTTTGTCCAAAAAATGGATCATGTTTAGTAAATCTGGCAACATTACGTTACACCTCTACATTCCTACGTCTACTCCTCTACTTCTTGTATAATAGGGGTCAGCCATTATGAACCTGAACGCTTGTGATTGGTTTCCCTCGCCGCACGTGTTTTTGTTATGAATTATTTCGACAGTTCATTGGACAGGGTCTTTGTCACCTGTTTACAATGCTTGCTGCCGTTTCAAAACATTGATTACTATTGAAGGGTGGACAGTGGCGTAGGTTTTATCGTTGATTTTTGGATTCCGTTTATTATATATGTTATTTATTATTTTGTTTTATTTGTGGCTATTAATTAAAAAAACTAATATTAGTGTTGTGTATACCTAAGTAGGTAGTGTAATTTTCTTAGGTTTGGAGTTTCACTGTTTTATTACTTACATGAAATACCTATTATTTAATTTTTTAGTTTGTTTTATTATTGTCTACATATATACGAATAATAACATTTATTATAATGAATAAATTCACTGAGGGTAAGGTCCTTCATAGTCAAACGAGGGAAGTGATAGCAAACGTACAGGTAAGTTATAATAATTTATTTAAAAAAAAGTGAAATACATTGTGCCTCTTAAAAAAACAGTAGTTTATATTATATTTTATTGCTTTTTGTATACCAACTATGCATTCAAAATGTTGTTATTAGGCTTTGCGATAAAGAAGTGTAAGCTTGATCGCGTTTCCCTTTATACCGGAGTCTCTGTATCATCTGTGAGAAAAATTCACAAGGAAGATGAAGAAAGGCGACAAAATAACCCTGACGAAATGTGAGCCAGTTCAGCGAAAAAACGGCCACGGAAAACTGTCGTCGAAAAAGATGAGAGTTTTCATTTTCAAATAGTTAGGCATTGTATCACCAGATTTTACCTGTAGTATAAAGTGGTTCCGACAACTAGAAAGTTGTTACAACTAGAAAGAAGAAAATTAAAAGAAGAGGCAAATTTTTCTTATTCCAGGGAAACGCTTCGTCTTTTATTAAAGTCAAATGGCTTTTTTTGGCGTAAGTGTCCAAATAAGAGGAAAATCTTAATGGAGAGGCCCAATATTCTTTCCTGGAGATACAAATATCTTCGCGAAATACGAAAATATCGTGAAGAAGGCCGAAACATTATTTACTTGGACGCAACTTGGGTGGATAACGATTTGACGTTCAAGAAATGTTGGCAGAGCGATACGGTTACTGGTGTTTTAAAAAATATTAGTTCAACGGGTAAGCATACAATACAAAACAGTGTGTTTAAGTTACAGTCATATATTTTTTTACGGGCAAGGACCCGTTAAATTTGAGAAATATATATATATATTTTAAATGATATTTTAGGTCGGCTAATAATTGTTCATGCAGGTTCCGACAAGGGTTTTGTGGACAATGCCTGTTTAATATTTAAAGCCGGATTGGCCACAGGTGATTACCATGGCCAAATGAATAGGGAAAATTTTACTAGATGGCTCACGGAAAAACTTCTGGAGGATAAATTCTGGGAAACTGACCAAATCATGGAAGAAATCGAGCCCTTTGTCATCACAATAGGAAATGAGGACAGTGACAATAATGGCAGTAGTAGTGAAGACGATAGTGAATACGAGGCTGAAGGTAAAGAAAACGAGCTCGCTTATTTCACCAGTGAAAATAAAAACATGTCTAAGTGAAGTGTGTGAGACTTAAAAAAAACATTAACATAAATAACAGTAAACGAAAAATTAGGTAAGTTATTTACCTTATATTTTTCTCAAATTACCTTACTTTTTTCGTAAATACCAAAAAGAGTGAAAATTTCGCATAAAAAAAAACATAAAAATTCCCGTTCCTAGTTTAACCGAACTTTTATCGAAAACATCTTGTCGGACTTGCATTGTCTTATTTATTTAATGTAACACGACGTTTCGGTTGGTAAGTATCTCCAACCGTTATCAAGTGTAAACTGACAGCAAACTACTAAGTACTATTCTATAGGCTTATATACTAGATGTGTGCAGCGATGTGGAAAGGAAAGTCATCCGTGAGAAGAGTTGGGGGGGAGGACACGCCTCTCTCTAGATCCTACACTGTCCTGAGAGTAGAGGCTTCCCAGATGTTGGGTATATCGACGCTTGGCTGGCTGAAGATCCCCTGATTCTGTGAAATGAAAGCTGCCTCTATGAACTTCCTATTCCGCCAGTGCTGTTCCTTATGCAGAATCTTGGCTTCTGACCAAGTGGGGCAATGCCATAGGTGTCAGGAGTTTGGGCACTCCATGAGTAATTGCAACGCTAAGCCGCGTTGCCATAAATGTAACGGTGACCATTTATACACTGAATGTCAAAAGGATAAAGCAGCGCCGGCGAAGTGTTGCCATTGCGGTGGAGAGCACCCAGCAAACTTCTGGCGGTGCCCAAAAAACCCGAACTTTATTAAAACTAAAAGAAACGGGGCCACCTTTGCAGAAATGGCAAAGAAAACACTCAACAGGAACCAGGATACAAAGGGGGCGGAGCCTATGGCGGACATCTTGGGGGCGGGTACCTCAGGTCTGTCAAACGTCCTGCTCAACAATAACAACATAAAAAACCCAAACAATATAAAAAATAATAACTTACTTTATCTACTTAGTTTACCTGAAGCTGAAATAAATAAAAAAATTGATAATTTATTAACAAAATTAAATTCTTTATATTCAAACCCAGCAATAAAATTACTCCTAGGTGCTAACTAAGCTACTCTGGGGGACTTATCTAGTTGCTTAAGCATCGTTAGTTGGAATTCACAATCACTATATCCTAAAAAATCCGAATTTATTGATTTTCTACTTACAAATAATATCGATGTGGCATTGGTTCAGGAAACTTTTCTGAGGCCCTACACAAAATTTAAGATACCTAATTATAAAATATACAGAAACGACAGACCTAACGTTGTGGGCGGAGGAACAGCAATTATAATTAAAAGAAATATAATACATAAAGAAGCACCGCAAAGGGAAACAGACCCGGTAATAGAAAATACGGCTATAAAGGTATACATAGGCAACAAAGAAATACTATTAATTTCAATTTATAGACCACCTAGTAAATTATTAACCCTTTCGGTACGGCTTTTATTTCAGACGATTTTTTCTCACGGACGACGTAATTGCAGTACTCGACAGACGAGTGACGTATATACCCGTCAGATGCTAAAATAGGTAAAATGAAATTCGAATTTATGTTTGAATACATCTATAGCAAATGCAAATCTATTCCAAAAAGGTAATAAAATATTTCAAAGAAATGAACATTAAAAGACAAACAAATTCTAAAAGGTAACATAAGTTCTAAAACTAAGGTTAAAAATTTAAAAGTTAGCTTGAGTGTGGTAAATTTGAAAGCAAGGTATAATGCAAAGTCTAATATTGCAGTCCTTGCACATATACCTAGTGTCCTTTTTCTTTCTCGTTTTTTCGTATGGGAACAAACCAGACATCGTCTGGAAGGATTCTTGTTCTTTTCTGTACCTGGAACGCACATCGGAAAGTGCCTATCGGTTAATCGTGCAGAATTAAGGTTCAGATCAGGCCTTGTTACTGGATTATTTGTGGAAAACCTATAAATAATTTCTATTTATGTATCTAGGTCATAAAGGAAGCGTTTAACGCCCGCGGCGTGGAAATGAAAACACGAGCCGTTAGGAAAGGGTTTTTAGTCGCTGAGGGCGTTAAACGCATGACTAAGATGCTTACAATATTTTATGCCTCTCATTGCGTATGCGTTATATTTTTAAAATGAAGACGATTACAAACCTCTCAAATAACTGACGAATGATCTCTAACTGAAATGGCGCTAATGGAATTTTTCTAGCATCCGTGGTCAAAAACATGGCGTGGGCATTAAGTAAACAAACATCCATAACATGAAAATACAACTTCTTATACCATTTTATGCTTTTACGCATACTGTCAATACTAGAAATCATCATGTCAGTACGGTCGACTGCTCCCATTTTATTATTATACTCCACTACACATCTGGGATTCCGTACGTTTCCTTTAGTGATCCTGTCTACTTTTGGAAGAACTTCAATTTCGTTTGCATGCATAGTGGTTATCATATGAATATCTCGACGATCTTTCCATTTTGTTACCAATTGAATACGGATTGCACTGGAATACCATTCAACATCTCCTTTATTTAGTTTGCCGGTGAACTTTGGCATATGTTTTCTATGTGGCCGGACAGTTCCACAAGAGTTAGTGTTACTTTTAAAAAGAAAAGTTGACAAGGCAGGACTACTGTAGTAGTTATCTGTAAATAGCGAGTGTCCTTTGTTAAGATATTGATCCATGAGCTTCGTTACAACAGCTCCGGATATACCTGCTTCATTGGGTCCCAAATTTTCACTTGTAGCTTTTCCCAAATATACTATGAAGTCCAATACTATTCCTGTTTCGCAGTCGCAGAAAACAAATAGCTTAACTCCAAAACGGTGTCTTTTACTTTTTATAAACTGCTTAGAGCTTAATCTGCCAAAAAAAAAGTATTAAGCTTTCATCGATAACAAGGTCCTGAAATGGCCGAAATTGTGTTTGAAACCTTTCCTTTATTCGCAATAGAATATGGTCGACTTTATAGAGACAATTATTAGCGGAAGCATTCTCAATGTCGCAAAAGTGTAAATACCTTTAAATTTGCAGGTATTTGTCCCTTGACATTTTTTTTCCGAAAATAGGGGAATGTAGCAGCTCGTTCCTGGACCAAAACTCCTTGATAGTAAGTTTTTTGTTTCTTGTCATCAGCATCGTTATACCAATAAACACGAAAAATTCGTTCAAGTCAATAGCTGTCCATTGTGGTGCATTCTGCTGAACTGCATACCTGTTTGTTTCCTCAATAATGGTAGTAATCTCCCTTTTTCCATGTAAAGACTTATCGGTTATTCCGCTATTGTACTGTCGAATTCATGAACTACTGGAATAAAATCATGTTTTGTCCACAAAATCTGTAAATCTTCGTGACCGACTACAACCTCGGGTGTTGGAATCTCACCTTGGGGTGCTTCAGTCTCGTTTGTGATACTCACTTCCTGGTCAGATTCATGACCTTCTTCAAAAGACTCACTTTCATCCGAAGAGCTCGGTTTATACTCGCTATCACTACCAGGAAACGGCTCTTCTTCACTATCACAAGAAAAATACACATTGTTTATAGTACAAATGCTACGCACTTCGCTTTCGGATAAACCACAATATGAATCTAACCTTGCGACTTTCGCTCTGGGGCGACTGCCAGACGGTGCGGCGTCCTTCTTTCGCGACATTCTATGCTAAACTAAACACTAAACGCTATGCCAGCGGTACGGTACGCTACACCATGAAATCGCCGACTGTCGGTTATTTCCGGCGGTGACTGATATAACCGACACTCGTCCACCTGGAAAGATTTTTTGTGACTGATAAATAAGTCAGTCGTCTGTACGCAAGCATAAATTTTCGTTAGCGACGGATATAACAGGCAGTAGTCTGGTAAGCAATTTGAACCGCGGCCGGTTATATCCGTCATTCGTCTGTGTGGCTTTTTTTTTGTGCCTGATTTATCCGTCATTCGTACCGAAAGGGTTAAGCTATAAAGATTTAGATACACTTTTTATTGAAGACATTCCAACAATAGCCGCAGGGGATTGGAATGCCAAAAGTAGAATCTGGGGATGCACAAAGGAAAATAATTCCGGGCAAAAGCTTGAGAGATATGTCAGAGAAAATACAGTAAGGGTAGCAGCTCCACCAGAGCCAACTCATTATCATTTTTCGACACCCGACATATTAGACATTGCAGTAATAAAAAACCTGAGCCATAACGTCGCTGTGGAAAACCTTGATCAACTAAGTTCCTCAGACCATACACCAATCCTTATATCCATAGCCCAAACTTTCAAAAAAGATCCCCTCCCGGATAAAAAGATAACAAACTGGCAGTTTTTCACCGAACTGTTATCTAATACCCATCCCCTCCCAACTCCCAACACTGAAGAAGAAGTGGAACAAAAAGTAAATGAAATAACAAGCATCATTAATTCAGCATATGAAAAATCCACTACTAAAATTCCAATACCAAATACCCACACCTTGGTTTTCCCAGTGAGAATAAAAAACCTAATTAGAACAAGAAATAGATTAAATAAACAGGCTAGGTTACACAAAGACCCAGAAGCAAGAAGAATAGCCAATAGTTTAACAAAAAGAATAAAAAATGAAGTGCATGACTTCAGGAATGAAAGGTGGAATAATTTCTTAGAGGAATTAAACAATGATGACGAAAATCACATAAATTACTGGAGAGTCTCTAAGGTTCTGAGAGGAACAACCAAAACAGAGTTCCCGCCCATACAAATACCAGATGGAAGCTTAGTCTACACAGATATAGACAAAGTAGAAGCATTTAATAACTCATTAGAAAATCAATTTAATTTAAATAATTTCCCAGAGGACCACACTGTATTAAATCAAGTTAACCAAGTATACAGAGAAATAGAAAATATTCAATACCAAACTTTAAATGCCCCAAAAAGAATTAGATTTCAAGAAATAAGAGACATAATCACAAATCAACAAAATAGAAAAGCACCAGGGGTCGATGGCATAAACAATAAGATGCTTAAAATGCTACCCGACAACATAATATATGAATTAATGATAATTTTTAATCAATGTCTCACCCTCAGCTATTTCCCAAACTCATGGAAAAGGGCAATAGTAAAACTAATACCAAAACCCGGGAAGAACTTAGCAAAACCAGAAAATTATCGTCTATCAGTCTACTCCCATCAATTGGAAAAGTGTTTGAGAAAGCGGTGCTAAGTAGACTAATAGACGAAATAAATATATTAAAAATAATCCCGGCAGAACAGTGTGGTTTTGTGAAGGGCCTATCAACAGAAATACAGCTTGCAAGGATCCAGCAAAGTCTAGTTGATTCGTTCAATTCCAAGTATTCAACTGCCAGGATCACGCTCGATATCGAGAAAGCCTTCGATAGAGTGTGGCATGGCGGGTTGATTTACAAAATGGCGACATTTGGGGTGTCTCCGGGTATAACCAAATTTATCCAAAGCTTTTTAAAAAACAGGGAGTTCACTGCACAAATAAATAACATCACCCAAGATTATAAAAAAATCAGAGCTGGAGTCCCACAGGGCTCCCCCTTGGCACCCACCCTGTACAATATATACCAGGCAGACATCCCAAAGAACGATCACTATTCTAAGCTGGCATTATTTGCGGACGATACTTGTGTCCTTGCGAGCTGCAAGTACCTGGGCCAAATAACAGCGTATATTCAGAGCCACATTGATAAAATAGCGGTATGGGCCGAAAAGTGGAAAATTAAAATAAATGAGGATAAAACTGAGGCAATCCTTATCACCAAAAAATGGGACCGTGATATTCCAAACTTAACGGTGCTGGGCAGGATGGTCCCCTGGAAGAGTGAGGTGAAGTACCTGGGAGTACACTTTGATAATAAAAATACCTTTGTCCATCACATAAAAAACCAAATAAACCAGTGCAATGGATTAGTCCAAAGCCTCTACCCCTTCTTGGGCAGGAAAAGTAAGATGTCTCTCGACAATAAGCTCCTCTTGTATAAGCAGGTGATCAGACCTAAGCTCTTATATGGGTCTTGTGTCCTCTCAAAGATTCCAAAATCAACAATGGCTTACTTGGAAATATTTCAAAATAAGACGCTTAGGCTGATCGCAAATGCTCCGCAGTACATAAGAAACTCTGATATAAGAACAGACCTTAAAATGAGTACCATAGAGGAGTTTATTGTCGCCAGACACACAAAATTCAAGGAACGTGTTAAAGCTCTCGACCATCCTGAGATCCGGAAATTTTTATTAAAATGGCGCGAAAACAAGCCCTGGGGCCTGTTTCATAAAAAATATTAGTCCAATATTATTGGCAAAAATCTAGTAATATTAGTTTACATTATCAATTTATGTTTCATAAACTTATTAGATAATATTATTAATTATTAGCGTATTGGTTAATAAATTAGTACATTTTATTAGGATAATTTGAGAACTGTTTCATAAATACCTAGACTTCATAAATTTTACTAATAAAATTGATGTATTTTTATGAGTGTTTTTAGCATAATAATGTGAGTTAGAATAATAGAGTTAATTTGCAAAAGTTTACAAAATGGGCGATTCTGAATCAAGTGACGAGGAAGAGAGAGTTTTTGTGAGAAGACCAAGAATATTTAGGGAACGAATTTCCTATTTTTATATAGAAGATACTTATGATGAATTTAATGAACGATTTAGGTTACCTAGTGCGAAGTTCTACGTAATTTTAAACAGAATAGAACAACAACTAGCCCACGATACAAGGCGAAATTACGCGTTAACGCCGAAACAGCAACTAATGGTTGCTTTACATTGGCTTGGAAGTGGCATGCAGTATCACAGTGCAGGAGATATGCATGGCATCTCAAAAGCTACAGTATGCCGTATAGTTCACAAAGTTGTTCTATCTATTAACAGAACCATGCTTAGAGAAACCGTTTGTTGGCCCGATGATATTGGAAGAGTTATGTATCAATTTAAACAAATTGCTGGTATGCCGCTTGTTTGTGGAGCAGTTGATGGAACACTTATTAAAGTTGATGCACCTAGTTTACATGAACCAGCTTTTGTTGATCGCCATGGAAACCACTCTTTAAATATTATGCTTGTTTGTGGTCCTTCGTTAAAATTTTACTACGTTTCCGCTAACTGGCCTGGTAGCGTAAGTGATGCTAGAGTTCTGCGAACTAGTTCATTATTCCAAAGAATGGAAAACGGTTGGCGACCATTTCCAGGATCTGTATTGCTGGGAGACTCCATTTATCCACTTAAATCATGGCTTATTCCACCTGTTTTACGAAATGACGGTGACGCTTCGCAAATGCGATTTCTAAGAGCTCATAAAACGACTCGCAGAGTAGTTGAATGTGCTATAGGCATTTTAAAAGAAAAATTTCCTTGCCTCAATTATGTTCGACTGAGAAATACAGTGTTTGCTTGCGAAATGATAAAATGTTGCGTCACTCTTTGCAACATATCAAAAGCAGATAACGAACAATATAACATAGAGGAGGAAGAAAATGCCAATGATGACAACATAGATGCAGAAGAACAAGATGAAATAGATATAGGAGCTGAGGAGAAACTTAACTATTTTTACAATTATTTTCGTAATAATTAATTAAAATATAGGACAATAAAAGAAAGGTTAGGACGTATAAAAGAAACTACAATATATTTTTTTAAATGCAAAATTGTTCTTTATTTACCTTTTTTATTTAGATAGATAACAATTTTTTTTAAATCAGTCATAGTTTTTCATTAATACCGATTACATCACCTTCTTCATTTAAAATATATTCAGTAATATTTTGTGTGTCCTTTTGCTCTTCAATATGGCTTGTAAGGTTACAGTGACTTACATTAAGTGACCTTTCTTTATCCCACACTTCCAACTCCAATTTTCGGACTTCTAGTTCAAGTTTTTTTCTCTTGAGGTCCTCGAGGTATTTTGTTTCATTGGAATTTTGGACAATGATTTTTCTCTTAAGACATCCTGCAACCGAAAACAATTAATTTTAGTAAAAAGGTCAAATCAAATGATGGAAAAAGGACAGTGTAGGGAATGATAAATACACGCTTGGAAAACTTACTTGGAAAGGTTACTTTCTATGCACAAAAATAAACGAGTTTTTTGGTGGAAAAATAAAAAATATAAGTAATAATCTTTTTATGAGGACAGTCTTTATCGAGGTCTTTATCTAATGGAAATGTATTTTTGTCCAGCTGTAGCCTTCTATCCAAAGCCAGCTGGAATTGAAAATTAATTTAGGAACTATCGATAATAACCTCTTGTTAACTTTTGGGACTTCAGCGGTGGGCTTACGACATCTTCAAATGTATTTCCCACATCCTCTTTTATCTCTGTTACATCAGGTAATGTCTCAGTATTAGTCGGTAGAGTTTGGGTTACAACCTCTTCCTCCATTGAATCCGCGACCCCGATTCCTTCTATAACTGGAGAGTTTTTTCCAATTATTTCAATTACTAGCTTGTCGGTGTCATCAAGTTTCGAATCGGGGCCGCCATCTGATCCAGTTTTTTTTGCGTTATCAAGTTTGATCTAAAAAATATCTTCAATTAAAATACAAAGTATATTAGTTTTTATTTTAAATTAGAGCGTTAGCACTGCATTGTAGCGTAATAAAACAATTGCATGAATATTTTTTTAATAAAATTGCTGAGCAAGAGTAATAAAGTTCTATTTTTTTAAGTGCCTACATTGAAAAAAAACGGATGCTAATGAAATTAATACCATCATGCGATCCCTTCAAAATAAGAAAATAAAAAAATATACAAAATTGTCCAAAAATAACTTAAAAATTGTTTTTTTCCCGTTATTTTGGACCAAAAAACAATTTTTTTTTGTTTTGGGTAAAAATGGTATTATCACTTTCGTTATTTATCATGAATAAAATAAATTTTTCCTCTCTTCCTCTTAAAGCCCAATTCATAAACTTTGCGCCTTGCGTTTAGTACGTAAAGCTCATGAACTGGATCTGATTCGACTCACCCCACTTTTGAGATTTTACTCATAGGCAACGCAAAATATTAAGCCGTTTAAAAGTTATTACTTAACACGCACATACTAGATTTTTAGAAAAAAACAGACACGATTTTTTTCCTCTAAACCGACTTTTACGACGTTTTAGGACTTTGTGAGATATCTAAACCACTTATATGGTTACGGATTATTATAGTGTATCTTAATACACTATAATAATCCGTTTGTATACAAACGGATTATAATGCGGAAGTAATAAGTTACTTACCATTGTTCGGTTCCGAATATTAGGCTAAGTAGCATCACGCACGTAGGTGTAGTCTTTCTCGCATGTAATCAATCCAATAGAAACCGCATAGTCCCTAACTTCCATCCATGCGGATCTTTTTGTTTCCTTGGTCATAATGTCTTTAATTTTTCGGAGAAAGTTTTGTTGCTTAACTTGCTTTTCCGATTTTACTTCTTATTTTAGACATTATGCAAATTTAACGCCACTTAATGGAACCGCACCGCAAATTATGACATAACCTCACTAACTTGTAAACAGCTGACTAGTAAAATAATATTATTAGTCTTCACTTTTATTAGTCTAATATATATTTTTATGAAACAGAAAAAAGCATACTAATATTATTAATTTATGAGACTAATATTAATAGCTAATATTATCAGTATGGTTTATGAAACAGGCCGCTGGCTCTTGTAATAAACCTAACCAGATAATATAATGTTTGTCTCCCACTCCTTTCATGTTAGAATAGAGACCGTTTGATGACGCCGCAGGTGTCTAGCCACTAGCCAGTCAGTCCGTTTTAAATAGAATGATGCGCCGGTAAGAGTATGCTTCTCGTTTCTGTCGTTTCGTTTCTCGTTGCTAATAAATTATGTCGTTTGTACGCAAGTAGTTTTTATTTATGTTGTAATAACCCAACCCATTGTGCATCTAATTAAACAAATAACAACAGCCATTTTGGAACCACTAACATTCCTATTACTTTATCATTTGTAATCTTTTTTATAGTTTTATTGATTATACTAAATGGGGGAAAGACATAAAAAATAAAGCCCTGTCCATGAAATAAGAAAACTATCTACTGAGACTGAATCAGGATCTGGTTTCCACGAGATGTATCTCTTACAGCTTAGAAGCAAATAAATCTATTTCCGGAGTATTAAATACTTTACATATTTTGTTGAAATAGTTCAAATTCAGCTTCATGTTGGAGGTTTCTTGACTCAAAATCTGCCACGATATTATCTTTTGTATTAATATCTGAAGCGAAAACGTGTATTTTTCGACTTTCGCAATAATTCCATATTTCTTGAGCCCCTTTATTTAATTTTTTATGTCTTATATCCCCCATTTTATTTACATAAGCTAGTTGTAAATTAAAGCGTGCAGTAAAGCTAGTGCAGTAGTATTATCTACCCTAATTAAGATGTTACAATTATACACGTCCTTTGTAAAGCATTCTAAAGCATTAAAAACCGCTTTGAGTTCTAAAATATTAATGTGGCAAATTCTTTCTTTATTACTCCGGTAGCCCCTCGTTCTCACTGTATTACATACAGCCCCCCATCAACCTTTTGAAGAATCTGAGAAAATTTCGAACTGGAATTTAGGTTCACTTATATCCACCCCTGGGTTATCAAGTATTTCAAGCCACCAATTTAGGTCCTCTCTAACGAAAAAGGGGATCTTCATGTTTTTATTATAATTATTGTTATTTATACTAAGAGCTAAGTATTTTGCCCTTTCTAAAAGTTTTACATGGGCCCATCCATATTGAGTTGCTGGGCAAGCCGCCGCGAGACTACCAATAAATGTTGCTAATTCGCGAATAGAACACGTCTTACGGTTTAAAAAGCTGTTAGAGGTAAGCATAATTTTGTTTTTCTTATCGAGCGGCAAAAAGATTTTCATATTAACCGTATTAAAAATGAATCCAAGGAATTTATATTCTTGATTAGGGACAAAAATGCTTTTTTTTTATGTATAATAAAACCTAGGGATGTTATTAATTCTACCGCTTTGTTAGAGTGTTGAACTTTCTCTTCATAGGTTGAGGTGATTATTATGTGAATAGTAAGATATCATCCAGGTATCCTATGCAAACAATACCTAAATTTCTTAAATGTGTAAGAACTGGTTTTAAGAGTTTCGTGAACACATAAGGTGCAATAGAGAGCCCAAATGGTAAGCAGTTAAAACAATACGTTTCATTCTGAAATGTAAACGTCAAATATTTTCGGAATTTTTGATGAATATTTACCGAATAATAAGCATTTTTTAAATCAATCTTACATAAAAAACTGTTAGGATGGATTAAATCTTTAACACTTCTATAATCTTCGTAATGTGGGGTGGGTCGATTAAAAAAGTATTTAATTTTTTAAGGTTAAGTATAAACCGTAAAGAACCATTAGGTAAACTTAGAGATAGCACCAATATTAATTAGTTCATAATTCGAATGCTGGATTTCAACCTGTGAATTTTGAGCAAGAAAGTTTCTAGGAATATTACTCTGTGTAGGTTTTCAACAAAACGGTAATTTATAACTCAATCTAATATTAAAGGGTTTTGGGTAACTTTTTGCCAATTTCTATAAAATTTACATAAGCTTCCGGCATTAATTACCTCTAATTCCTCCGGTAGTCCGGTCTTCTCCTGCTCTTTTGTGGTTTCTGGACTTTCCTGCCTCCCTCCGTCTTCTTTCGGTTGTTGAATCTGGATTGGTACCATATTTGTTGGAGGGTCCTGGCACAAGATGGCTTCTACTTGACGAACTTAGGATTCCAGAAGAACGTGGGGTATATTTCATTTTTATTTCATTGCACACTTTCTTCACTTCCTGGGCCGACTTGATATAGTTGCTCATATCTTCTCCAAAGAGAAAAGCATCAATACTGTCCATGATGACTTTTCTAATAGAATTGTCGATGCTATTTGACAATCCATATCGTCTGTGTGTTGACAACGAATGTATGACATCCGTTAAGACTTTGGAGGCATTAGCCAGGGCCTGCAAATTTTTATTGGTTTCCTCAGTAGGATTGGTAACGTATGTCTCCATAGGAATTGCTATAGCTGATATTGCGGCCGCTATTTGTTCTTGTAAGTGTAGTAGGAAATTATCTTGTTTAATCTGAGTGTCTCTTAAAAGCCCGCTGATTTCCCTATTAAGTTTTATCGACCGTTGTTATAGCCAAAGGATCGTTACCCAATATATCAATCAGATTTTTATCTACTTGCTCTATCTGATCCTCTATATTTCGTTATGCCTCCACCTGACTCTCGTCCTCACTCATATGAGCTCCAGACGACCCAGAACTAGAGTCAGACTCACTTGAGCTGGACTCTGTACCTAAAATAAAGTGAATTATTATTATTATTAATATAATAATTACTCACTCTATTAATTCATAATATGTATCATAGGTAACTTTTGTGTAAGTAAAACAAAATAAATAAAACTATTTTCATTATTCTGTATCTTTTCATTGTAAATAATTTAAATGTAAGAAACAACAGAGCCTCTAAACTTGCTACAGGAATTCGAGATTCATTTAAGGACTATTTTAGTAACAACCCTCTTTAGATAAGTAAAAATTTATTTTAATTTTTTTTTAAATTTTAAAAACTAACACAACTAGCGCCATCTATCAAAAATACAAAAACTGTATGCATAATTTTATTTTTCTTTTTAAACAAAATGTATGTTCTAAATTTCATGTAAATATGTCATTTGGCTCCGGACCTATGAGAAAAAAGCGATAAATTGAATAATACTTTGACACCCTGTATTTCAGTTACTATTAAAGTTAGGATAAGGCAAGTTGACCTAAATCGCATTATTTTGACGTAAGGAATATACTGTTGTTCTATGTCCCATTACTTTCGGGACACCCTGTATAGCTTAAATACACTCTCTTCGAGAAATTTGGCTGCGTAGATTAAAATGAAACCGTCGTGTAAAATAATAACGTTTATCTAGCTAGCTATAGATATTAAGATAATTTAATTTACAACATACTTACTTGAAATACCCAAAATTTCAGCCACTTCAGCATACAGACGATCCCTTAAATTTTTGTCCTTATACGATCCCAATTTCGTATTCCACAATGGCGGTCGTGCCTGTATTTCGGTTATTAGCACCTCGTTCATGTCACTCCCTGAAGTCATCTTGACCAACTAACCACCATAAAACGCGAAAAATAAACAATCCTGATTGAATCGGATGCTGACGCTCGACAAACGCTCTTTACGACGCTCGACGCTTCCAGTCTGAACGGACCTTAAGAAGCAATGTATTAGGATAGGAAAAAGAGGTTTGTTTCTTGTTTTTTTTTTGTATTTTTATTTTAAAAGGCAATTATAATAAAATAAAAAAAAATTAAAGAAAAAAAAACGAATAAAAAAATTTATCAACTTGAATAGAAGCTATAAAAGCCGTGATATCAGTAACATATTAAAAAAATACACCATTTTGACAATGATACTATGACAACCATATATTTTTTTGACAATGCATCAATGCCTTTTTTTTCTAAATTGGTAACCTATTAATATAAATTTATTACCAATTTAGCAACCCTCACTAAAAGAACCCTAACTAAATTAAAACTATTATTACTGTTATTTTTTCTCCAGATATTTATACCTTGTCCTAACCTTTATGCTGCTTTTATTATTATTATAAATATTACCTTGTAAATGTTCTTAAACCTTAAAACACCCTGTATAATACGATTACTATAATTATAAATAATATTTTCCCTATTTATGCCCACAACCTTAAAACCCCCCGTATAATTCTATTTCTATACTATTATTATCCTCAAAAATGTTCTGTAATATCAATACCCTCTGTATATTTCAAATATATATTTATTAATATTTACATTCATTTTATTTATCCTAGTAATTTATCCAAAAAACCGTTCAAAATTGTCCCCATAATACTAATAATTCATTAATAAAATAACTCATGACGTCACGAGACGAACACGACGCGTTTATAATTTGTGGCCAGACATCCTTCATCCTTCTCTAAAACCGCTTTTCCTACTCTAACTCGGAACGCAAATGAGCCCGCCGGCCGGTAAAAAATGTAAATAAGATGAGACGTCAGATGCGCGGCGAATTTTCCCGCCGCAATAAAAACCATTCGATAAAAGATATGCACATATTCGGAAAATTTAAAGTTTCCTAATATCGTCAATACCAATTCCTGATCATTTCCACCCATTTTAAGCCGCTAATTCTCGAATTGAAAAAGTCGAATCCGCCCGAACGTATGATTTGCCGCCATGACACCGAAAACCCCGCGGTTGCGTCATCTGGGGCGCGTTCACAGTCGCTACCCATGGGTTAAAAGTTCACCCGGTTAAATTTTACATGTCACGCCCGCATAAATTTCGCCCCGACAATTTTTGTTTCACCTCTATGAACTATATGGTCATGCGCAGTGCAATCTTATAATTGTTTGTTTATTTTTTTAAATGTGTGTATATTTTTCTTGTGCAAGAGTCGTGTGTGATTGTCGACTAAAATAAATCCTAATGCTATCCCAATTTTACAGACCAAGAGTTCCAGGAAAACTTCCGCATAACCAGAGAAGCATTCAGTTGGCTTCAGAACAAGCTGGAGAATAAATTGAAAAACTTTTCATATGGTCCAGAAAGAATATCGCCTCAAAAGCAAATTTTAGCTTCAATTTGGATTATGAGTACACCCGATAGTTATCGGTAAGTAGAAAATTCTTTATATTAGGGCCAGTATAATAATGTCTCGTGGACAACAGGTTGAGTTTCAACTCGAAGTCAACTATTAGCAGTTGAACATATTAAAAACATATAGGTTAATGGGTAGTTGAAACTCAATTAACATGTGGTCAATGGGACATTATAATGCCAGTTCTAGGTCTTATTAACAATAAACCTCTCAACATTTAGGATAACAGAATTTTCTTTTGTTTCAGATCTGTTGGAGGTAGATTTGATATGCCAAAATCAACTTTATTTAAATGTTTTGAAAGAGTGGTAGGTTGTCTTGTTGAGCTGGGTCCAGAGATAATTAAATGGCCATCAACTGAAGAGCGAAGAGAAATTAAAAATGACTTTTTCAAGTAAGGTCAAATTCCTGGAGTGGTTGGAGCAGTAGATGGGACTTGTACTATGTACTTGGACTATGTACCTATAAAGGCACCACAAGAAAATCCTGAGGTTTACATCAACAGGAAATGTTTCCATGCAATTACTTTGCAAGCTATTTGTGACCATAAACGAAGGTTTCGAGATGTGTTTGTTGGTTATCCAAACTCCGTTGGTGACCTAAGGATTTTCAAGAATTCCGACTTTTTCAAAAATGTAACTTCAAATCCAGAACTTTACTTTGGACAAAACGAATTCATCCTAGGGGATAAAGCATACCCGATATTAATAAACTGTATGCCACCCTATATAGACAGAGGCAACCTTGGCAGAAAGGAGCTGAATTTCAATACACAACATGCCAAAACCAGACAATTGATAGAAAGAAGTTTTGCACTTCTGTTTGGGCGTTTTAGAAGACTGAAATATCTTGATATGTCAAAGGCACAAATTATTCCTAATGTTAAACTATACTAGCTGGATGTGTTTTATACAATATATGTTTAATGTTCTCAGACAATTACAAATGCAGAAGAACATATGCTCGAAAATGTGCAACAACATCAATACGCTGAAACATCATATAGGAAAGGACTGGAATTAAGAAATCAAATTGCCAGTAATTTACTGACTAATTAACTAAATTTTGACTTTAACAACTATAATTAATATTTAACAACTATAATAATAGTTTCCAAGATAGCAATAATGACATACATTATTTAAGACACCTTGTATAAAACATCTGTATTAGGTGCCTAGATTTCATATTTAAATGTAGGTCCTTATTTTGTTAAATAAGATAAAAATGTAATTTTTTAAGGTTTTATTGAATAAAAAAATATTTCAAAAAATATCTTATGTAATTATTTATATCACGAAGATTTGTACAAATATTTAAACTAATGATCTAATTCTATTTAATCAAAGCTTAAAGAACATAATAACAACTTTACTCTTAACTGCATTTTAATTTTTGTATTGTAATATTGTATATTACTTTTAATTTTAACTTTTAAATTTTACTAACAAAGGTTTTGATTTTCATTTACATACCCAACATTCTTGAAAATTAATTAGAATTATGTGAAACTCAGAATTATGAGTAGGTACATTTTTTAGAACACTTAAATCTATTTCTTTAGACTAGAAATTTATTATAATTATTGCACAAATCAATGATTATTATCCCTTATTCTAAAAATAACTTTAACAAAAAATAATAGTTATACAGGAACTGAAAAAAAAATCACTTATTGTGCTTTAAAAAATTAATGTATTCCTTAAAAGCTTCTATGGCTTCTTCTTTTTGTTTCAGGTTTTCCTCATGCCGCCTCTGTTTATTTTCTTCACGTTTATTTAGATCTTCCCTTAGTTTTTTTTATTTCTTGAGTCATTTGCTCTATTTGCTTAAATTGCACATTTTTTGTTTTTAGTGTTTTGGTTACTGTAACATTATTTACAACACCATCAATAATTTCAATATTGCTATTTGCACTTTCAGTGATATTCTCGGTCATATTATCATCCGTGGATGTAGAAGGAATTGCTTGGTAATCTGCCGATATGGGAGGAATTGCCACACTTGTAGATGCAACTGCTACTGGCTGAATATTGGGTGCACTGCCAAACATGTCTTCGAATTGATCAAAATACTCAAATGTTACTTTTTTTTGTCCAGTTGCCTTATTTGACATATTATCCTTTTTCTTTACATATTTTGATTTGAGGTATTTGGATTTATTCTTACACTGCTCCCCTGTATATTTGCCCATTTTTTCTGCAATTAGTTTCCACACTTTCTCATTTCTCAATGTTTGTGACTTAAATAGTTTTGTATGGTTCTTATAAATGCTTATTAACCTAATCACATCCTTTCTTGTCCATTGGATTCTTTCAGAATCTGATTCTAATGAAAATGCAATGGAAAATGATGTAGTCTACAAAGAAAATATATATAAGTATACCTACATTTTTATATTTTATAACATATGTACATAATTATACAATTCTAAGAGCCGGTATTATAAACATATGTTAAAGTTATTTAATAAATAACCAACTTTAGAAACAACACTTAAAATGTCAAAACTAATTTAAAAATTAGAAATTGGGATTGAAGTAATGTCCACAGTACACAAAAGAAAAAAAATTCTCATTTGAGTACTGTGGTAATGTCATTCTATGAGATAACATTGAGTTATTTATCAAATAATTTTAACACATAAGTATTTATAAGATAAAACTGGCACTAACATACATTTGATGAATTTAAATCATTCATAACAATTGGTTCATCATCTAAATCAGAGCCCAAGTCCTCTTCATGTGAATATTGCCTTGATTGCGGCTGACGTGGTTGAATGGTACCAAAGACTTCTTCTACCAGATTTTTTGGAAAATACAGGAGAGATTTGTCTAAAAAATATGCAGGATATAAAAAAATATCGAGAGGAAAAGATGAATTAAGTGACTGCTGTTGTAGTTTGGAATTATTTACATACTTCAATTAGGATTAAGTATAATAGTTATAGCTATAAAAAACATAAGAAGGAATAGATTATTAAATAATATAGGTAGGTATTACATGTAGTTTCATATAATTATGTAGTATTGAATATTATGTATTATAGAACCTACCTGAAATTCTGCAAGTTAAAACTAATTGACCATCTTCACTTATAATGGGATCCTGATTTTCATCCACGACTAGATTGTGGGTGTGACTTGAAATTACAGACATTATTTTTACTCAAATTAATTTTTTTAAATGTTTCTTTATTTATTTGTATTCAATTTTTTTTCAAAACAATTTTCTGGGTTTATGACATTTCTAAATATTCAAATAAAACCTATATTTAACAACTTTTAACTATTTAGAAGACCGGTTTAAAAAGTTGCTCTGTCCGCCTTCCTCCGACGAAATTTACCCTCAAATGTGAACGAGTTTAAAAATTACCATAAACGCTTTACCCAGGCTGCCAAGTGCGTCCACAAAACTCCCGACATCCATTGTGAACGCGCCCCTGGCCATGTGCGATTCGATAGTGACGTCGTCCGTATGCTTTTACATTGGGTGCTGGACCGCCAACTTTATTGTACCATGAGCTGGCTCCGTGTCTCCAGGGTATGACTGGTTGATTGGAACGGCTTTTTTTTGGGTTTTTCTTAAATAACAGCGCGTTGCGGAAAAACGGTAACATTTAAAGAAAAACGGTTTTTAGTGGATTATATCCAGATAGTGTCCGGTGGTTTCAGAAAAAAAATGGTTGTCGTAGGTATCATAGGTATGCCGGTTTTAAGCGTCAAAGGTAAAAAGGTGTAGAGCAAAAACTACTCTACGTAGAAGGTGTAGAGTATGTCGAAAAATAGGATTTAAAAAGTTCTTAAAACGCTGAAAGTTTGAAATCTCTAGGTGCCGCCAATAAAGACTTATTAAGAAAAGTAGAAAAAAACGGCCAAAAAAAGGCTCAAAAAGGGGTTTATATTTGTTAACACAGCTCACCCTGTATAATACGTAGCGCCATGAATAATACCTCTATTTAATCCTAAAGGATTAGGCTTTCAAACGGTGAAAACAAAAGAAAATTTAAAATTTTTTACAAGTGGAAAAAAAATTATTTCTCAAAAAATTCAATTTTTTTGCGAAAAAAAAATTTAAGTTTAAGCTCATTTATCTCTCTCTATCTTTAATATTGCGGATTTGGAAAAAGATTTAAAATTTAAGAAATCTGAATAGTTCATTTCAGTAACATTGTAAAATGGTTGCTTAGTTTTTGCAGTTCGAGCTACTGTGTACCAACCCTCTGGGGTGTAAATATCGATTTTATTACCACGGTTTTCAATGGCAGAATGAACGCTGTCACATTCCATTTCAGAGTGTCCTGACTCCATAAATTTTTGGTCAATAATTTCAATCGGAAGCAAATGTACAGCTCGTAAAAACATGGCAGCATTAATGCAGTTACGGTTTTGTCCCGATGCTGTGTCAGCATAGAATGTAACTTCTTTTACTTCAGGGCTAAAGCCATTTAAAAGTTTCCACAAACAGGTTGCGATCTCTGACGAACCTTTGGTGCCAACCCCCTCATGCCACATAAAATTTTCAGCTTGTGCAGTCCCCAAATTATATACGGTAAAGTTAAATGTCTTTAGTTTTTGGGTATAGTATAACTTTCCTACTTGTTATGAAGGCGTTAAAAGAATTTTCTCCATATCTACGGCAAAACACAAAAAACTCTTGTCAAGTTTTGCACGATTTTTGTCGATTTGTTTTGCTTCTCTAGCCTCTGTTTTTCGGGCCAAGTGTGCATCCATACTGTCTTGCATTTTTATCTTTTCCTCATCATTTTTGTTTTTAAACTCGGCACAATAATCACATTGATCTTTTTTAGGCCGATGGAAACCAATATTGAACTCCGAGGTAAAAATATGCTTATAAAAGCTAGCTTTTTCTGGTACTACTCCAAGCTCTGCACAATAATCTTTATAATCTAAATATATTCTATTTTCAGATAATCCTGTAGGGAGATATTCCCTCTTTGTTGTGCTTCTACAGTAATGTGAAGAAATTAAGGGTAATTTTTTAATGTGAGATCTTATTATGTCTTTGGTTGCTTCAGATTTTTTTTGCGGTGGTGATTTCTTGCCCCTTTGATCTGGCTTAACGACTCCATGTGCAGAACTTTTATCCAGTGCTGTAAGTACCTTTTTACTCGAAATTTGTAGAGTTTTAAGGAAAAAGTTTTGACAAACTTGATGTTGTGTATGTCTTGCAGTAAGTTTATATACTAAGGTAAACTTTCTTCGACTACCCTCTTTTTGTACAACGTATGAACGCTTCTTTGGGATACGCTGAACATGTTTAGCAATAAAGTTCCACCTTGACTCTTCGCTTTTTATATTATAAAATTCGTTAAAAATATCATGTCGCGTTTCATTGGAAAAAAATTCATTACATTTGTAATGACATCTACATTTTACCTCTGCTACTGTTTTTGCTTTTTTAGGTCTTCCCTTCTGTGTCCGATATTCTTTTCCCTCCATTCTTAAAGTTTTTTGGACATTTCTGGTCCATTTTGATTGGTCACGTTTTCGTTTTCTTGTTAGCTTTTCCTTCTCTGCATTTTCGGTGACATCGAATGTTGATGTGGCATTGTTTCTTTCCATCAAAAGCCTTTTTCTTACATTTACTAACGGTTCTGAACTTGAAGATGCTTCGTCGTTATCGTCGTTTCGATTTTCTTGATTTTGCACTGAAAATTAAAAATATGGTGTACTTGATTACAATAATTAACAAACTACCTTCAACTGGTGGTGATACTCGACTGTTCAAAAATTCTTGATGGTAAGCCGTGACTGCACTCAGCCCCGGAAATTCAACGCTTTGTTCTCTGCCTAAAAGTAATAACATTTTAAACGTAATTTAAAAAAAAACGACTACTTTAAATGTAACGCAGATGCATGCTTAGAATTACAAACGATAAATATATTTATTTAATTTTTTAATTTAATTTAATTAAACTTAACTTAAAATATTAATTGAAAAAAAAACATTATTTTTAATAAATCACATGCGACTGCGTACTTGCGTCAAATTTTTTATACCTTCAACTGTTACTGGTGGCGATAATAATAACCCATCGGTATCGGGAATGTCTTGCCCACAATCTCCTGCAGTAACCGGCATTTTATCTAAAATGTGCATACATTTTAATAATTATCTTTTTATAAGTTACAATAAGTTAGGTATTTAATTTGTACATATTTATAATCATGTTAGATACAGAAAGTACGTTTATTACGAATTACGTACGCCTAATTCCGCACTATTCACTCGAAAAATAATTATGTACTTACCAAAATAAACCGGCGATAGTATGGTATATTCTTTTTCTTCATTATCAGAGGATTCGTCGGACCTTTCGTCATCATTTAACTGCATTTCTAGTGCTCTTTGGACTATAAGTTTACTCCTTGAAGACATTTTTTAAAAAGCACTCTTAACAATACAAAAACACTAACTAAATAAACAAAAAAACTAAACAGTCAACGCTCTAACTCAAGAATACAAAGCGCACTAAATGCGTGCAATTATTATTCCAAAACATAAACAAATAGCGATTTCGAAAGGTAATTTAGTAGACTCTGTGTGTTTATTGATTCTTTTTTAACTAACGACACCAAAAAGAGATAAAAAGATACTCAGCATTCACGAGCGGGCCGAAACAGGGACGCAAGAGCCAACACAGAAACCATAAAAATGTGGATTAGTTTTATTCACATCTATAATATTTTGATCCATAACGCTTAAAAACGCAGTTGCTAAAAGTGCTAAGCTGCTTATGCCTATTCACTATATTAAAATGTGGGTTAGATCTCTTAGCAAATTTTATGTTTCAGGGACTTTATATAGGTTGTGGCTTAGGATACTTTTAATAATCAAAATTTATACTTTTTACTATTTGTTGACAGTCTTAACTCAATTTTCAATTTTTTGTGGGTTACGACTCTTCACTACCAAAGCGACGATAAGAGACTATGTATTGGGATAAGACAACCGGATTTTTATATCGATTTTTTGTATTTTCCATCTTTATTTTGAAAAGCAATTGTAATAAAATATAAAAAGAATAAGTAATAAAATAAACCATCAACGAATTGAATCGAAGCTATAGAAGCCGAGATATTAGTAAAAATGTGAAAAAAAATAAAAGAAAATTCGTTTTCCCATGGTACCATTTTTTTTTTCCTAAAATGATTATTGAAAAATTTTAAAGTAAGCCGTAAACTGACAATTTCCAGAGAAAAAACCCAAGAGAAAAATATTTTTTTTGTTGGTCGAAAATCGGAAAGGGGTATACTATACGAAAAATTTCGAAAAAATGGTTTTTATTTTCTTATAAACTATAACTCTGACATTTTTTTCTTTTAAATAAAAGTTCTTGGGAATATTACGAGGTATCTGTATGTCAAAAGAATCGGTTATAGCTATCATAGAATTGGAGAAAATTTAAAAAAAACTATTAAACATAAATATCTAATTAACAAGAGCCATATGGAAAAAATTTCAATTTTTTATTTTTCTATCCTGTACTACTTCAGAGCACCTTTAAAAAAAGTTTATTACTGATTTTACTCTAAGATAAAGGTAAAACCTATTTCTTTGCATTTTTCAATTTTGAAGCAAAATAAGGCACCAAAATGAGCATTTTTTTAAGATATGCTTCGAATTCAAAATTAATTTTTTCTGGTTAAAAACATTTCAAAAACTAGTAAAAAAGCTTTATGACAAAATATTCCACGATTTCGACGAGTGCCACAATATAAAGGGCAAGATTAGGTCCTATAACAATTCGTGTATGGGGATAAGACCACCGAGTTTTTTTGGTGGATTTTTAAAATTTTTCAGTTTTAGTTTTGAAAGCCAATAGTAATAAAATATGAAAAGAATTGACAGAAGGAGAATAAGGAATAAAAGAAATCCAGCAAATTGAATCGAAGCTAGTAGTAGTATCCTACTTATTAGTAAAAATATGGAACAAATTAAAGAATGCACATTTTTTCACATGGTACCATTTTTTTTTAAATGATTATTGACAAATTTGAATAATTCCTAATTAATAAGTCCTAAACTGGCAAATTCTGATTAAAAAAACCCAAGAAAAATTTAGAAAAAATGCTTTTTATTTTTCTTTAAATCAACTATAAGACTGACAACTTTTTGTCTTTTAAAAAAGTTGTGAGTAATATTACTAGGTGTCCGCACGTTAAAACGATTCGATTCTAGTTATCATACAATCGGAGAAAATGGAGAAAAAAAAAGTTCTAGAATCATTATAGATTACTTACTAAAACGTTAATGTAGCTAATACAATATTGAAATTATTTGTATTTCTTGTAGGCGTCGTTTAGAAGCTTTAGTTGGGCTGTCGGAGGGCCTCTGGCTTAAAATGCATGGTTGTTCTCCAATTTGAAGGGCCTGTAATAAGAATATTTCTGTGTTAATTTGTATAATTTCTTCTAAAATCTAGTATGTTGCACAAAATATACAAAAATGTAACGAGAGTGTAAATTTCTCTCATTACATTTGTGATATTACTAAGAAAAACTTTCAAAAAACTTCATTTTCTTTTAAATAATATTTTTGACATGGGTACACAAAATATTAGTATTTTGGTATATTAAGAAGGTACCAAATTAAAATACCAATTTTATATGCAACACGAAAACCTCTTTGTAATGAAAACTAAAGCAAAAATTAAAAGTATTAGTTTAGCAGAGCGCCTCCGCCATCCAGTGAACATCAGTGCTAACTAAAAATAGGGACGATGATCTTCGATTAAAAATTAAAAGTACTTATTTTAAAAGTTATGAATAAAAATTTTAAAAAGTTATTTAGGAAGACCGGAAAACTTCCCGGAGAAAAAGAGTTTTATACAATAATGACTTCACCACCTGCTTAAAGATGTACAGGGTGGGCCAATTTAGACGTTTTCTTATGGGAAGTCATGTCCCTGTTAGAGATAAAATCACTAGGTCAAAAAACTATTTTGACCTCCATTCTCCGGGCTCAAATTTTAAAAGAAGTTTATTGAAGCAAATGAAATTTTGCTATGGCAAACAGTTTGGCCGCTAGAGGGCGTTTCTGAAATTTGGTCATTTTCGTTTTTCGGCTATGGCTGTTGTTTGTGTTTTTAAAGATAAATGGTTTCTGTAAAGACTTTCTTATAGCACTTTTAAGCGCTTAACATGCTCATGATATTTAAATTTATACAGGGTGCTTCATTATTAATTTTTTTTTTTTTTTTAAATGGAATGCATATTATTTTTTTGCATTTACTTGTAGCCCTTAAAATTCCCTTTTCAAATATATATAACACTAATAATCTAAATTTAATAGTTTACGATATATAAATAAATTTCTTAAATATTAAAAACACGTAGGTAATGACCCGCCATTTTAATCGCGTAAACGGAAGAGTAGGCGTGTTTTAAACTGCTATAAGTGAAGCTTAATATTTACATAAACAAACTTGTTTTTATAATCTATGTTTTCCTTTGTATTTATATTTTGATATTAGAATCCAAAAACATATCAATTTTTCAAAAAATTCCATATGATTAGATGTTTTATCAAATATAATGAGAATTTAAGGGCCTGCGATATCAACGTCCTTATTAAAAATAAGTGCAGTTATTTAAGACACTCAAAGATTAAAAAAGGACGTTATAGGTTCTGTATTTTTTATTTGTGATACTTCAGTAAGCGCTTTTAAAAATCGAAAGTAAATTAAATAATAGCTCCTGTTTTATTAAATATTAATTATATTAATCGACAAATACAGTTATAAAAACAAAATAATACTGTAAAAAAATAAAAGTATTTATTTATTTATTTATTTTAAACTTAGAATATGAACTAACAAACAAAAAGTAAAAACCAGATTTTATTTGTTTATTGATATTTTAACTAAAACTGCAACTCTATATATTACGTACTTATAACAAGTGTTCAAACTGAGCTCCTTCCTGATCAATGCACCAGCGGCTACGTTTTTCAACATTATCAACAGCGTTTCTTAATTCAATATTTGTTATTGTTGCAAATGCATTATGAAAGCTTCTTCCAACATTACTCTTGAAGTAATTGGCTGTTGGTATACCAAGTCTTTTATTCTTCCCCAAAGATAAAAATCTAAGGGTGTTAAGTTAGGGGATCTAGGCGGCCAACGTATTGGACCTTGATTTCCTATCCACTGCTCACCAAACTGCTCATTTAAATAATTACTGACCACTCTAGAATTGTGCGGTGGCGCACCATCCTGCTGGAAAAATATAGGATGCCTCTGCTGGGCTAGAGGCAATTCCTCTAGGAAGCGCTCAACTTGCGTTTGCAGAATTTGTAAATATCGCTCTGAATTTAACTGTCCATCATAAATATAGGGACCAATAAATCTACCACGAAATATGCCTACCCATACACTAAAACTGTAACGGCCTTGATTTCTTACAGCCACCGTTGCGTGAGGATTTGCTCGAGCCCAGGTATACCTATTATACCTATTAAAAATGCCTGCACTACTAATCGATGCTTCATCCATCCAAATACAATTGTAGCCAAATGTTGTATCTTGACCACACTTTTGCAAATACCACCGACAGAATTCCAATCTTCTATCACGATCCGCAGGAAAGAGATGATGAACTTTTCGGGTTCGATAAGCTTTATACCTATATTTTTTTTAAATCCGTCTTGCAGAGGTCCTTGGCACACCAGTTTCTACTTCCAATTTCCGGGTGGATAGATTAGAGTTATTTTCAATTGCGCCCAAAACTGGTATATCCAATAGTTCTTGATCGTCATTTATATTATTATTAGCATTTCTTCGCGGTTTAGCAAAAGAACCAAAATTAATAAGGTTTCTTTTTAATTTCTCAAACAGCGTACTATGTGGCTGCCGCCGTTCTGGATATCGTCGTTGATATAAATTACAGGCCTCTCTTGCATTTTCATTACATTGAATAAAACATTTAATCATATCGAATTTTTCATAGTTTTGATACATTGTGATTATCACATAAAAGAAATACAAAGTAAAACAGATTATGAAAATAAGCTTGTTTATGTCAAAATGACGTATTACTCAAAGCAGTTTGACAACCGCCTACTCTGTTTTTTAGGCGTTTTAAATGGCACGGCATTATAATTTATTGATACTTAAGAAATCTATTTATATCTCCTAAACTAATGAATTTAGATTATAAGTGTTATATATATTTGAAAAGGGAATTTTAAGGGCTACAAGAAAATGCAAAAAAATAATATGCATTCCATTTAAAAAAAAAAAATAATAATAATAATGAAGCACCCTGTATAAATTTAAATATCATGAGCATGTTAAGCGCTTAAAAGTGCTATAAGAAAGTCTTTACAGAAATCATTTATCTTTAAAAACACAGCAGCCATAGCCGAAAAACGAAAATGACCAAATTTCAGAAACGCCCTCTAGCGGCCAAACTGTTTGCCATAGCAAAATTTCATTTGCTTCAATAAACTTCTTTTAAAATTTGAGCCCGGAGAATGGAGGTCAAAATTTTTTTATCTCTAACAGGGACATGACTTCCCATAAGAAAACGTCTAAATTGGCCCACCCTGTACAATGATTAAAAAGTAAAAATTAATAACAACCAGACGAGATTTTCCACTCAAATACAATAAGGAAAATAATTAAATGGGTAACAAAAAGAATTATCCTATAGAATACCCATAACTTGATAAAATGGCGAACGAAAGAATAGTACCAACCGGAACGAAGAAAACTAAAGCGGGCCATTCACTAGACGAACCCGTACCCGACTCCCAACCGAGACCCGGTCTGCGACTCATCCACCGACGTCCACACATACACCACGAACCTTGCAAAGAGTTCATTCGTACAGTGGTTGTGGTGAGCCCTACATACACACTATGTCTCCCGCGTGTTCCAAGAAGTCAAAAGTTGCTTTGGCAGTTGGTGCAATTTTGTTATTCGAAAATAAAAAACAGAAAAAACGGATTTGGGTGAAAAAGTGGTTGCAAAAGAGAGAACATTTTACGCATTTACGTTTATTGAAATGTATCCAATCCTCTGAGCCTCTTGATGTTATAAATTATCTCCGAATGGATTATAACACATTTCAAGAATTATTAATGTTAATAGAACCTCTTATAAAAAGGGAAAATACTGTATTCAGAGAATCAGTTACTGCTGAAGCACGGTTAGTGGCAACTTTGAGATTTCTGGCAACAGGGAGGAGTTACGAAGACTTAAAGTTTTCGTGTATAATTTCTCCTCAGTTACTTGGAAAAATCATTCCAGAAACGTGTCGTGCTATATACATGTCCCTCCGGGAAAAATACTTGCGGGTAAGTACTTTACTGTAATAATTGCATGTTAAAAGGAATGTAGAAATAAGAAAAAATGGAAAGTTTGTTTATTGAGTTTGCTTACTGCTACAAATTAATGACTAACTGTTATTAGTTCTTTGCTTTGTCAAAAGATAAAAATTCATCCATGAAAACATGATCTGTAGTTTTCGCAGCTGCATCAGTTGTAGGTGTGGACACTTCTGATTGAGAGGTAAAAGGTAAGCCGGCCGCATTTGAGTTTGGTTGTGTGGATGTTGTATGATTGATGTAAGTTTGTCGGAAGATTTGTGCTGCACTTGACTGAGTGGAAGGTGTATTAAGATTGGTGTAGGTTGGTTGATAGGCTTGTGCTACATTTGGAGGAGTGAAAGATGTAAGATTGGCGTAGGTTGGTCGATAGACTTCTGCTGCATTGGGCTGAGTGTAAGGTGTAACATTATTGGTATATGTTGGTTGATAGAGCTGTGCTGGTGGTACGTAAGAGACACTTTGACAAGGTGCTGGTTGGTGAGTGAATGAAATACTAGAAGAATCAGTAAGATTCCCCAATTTAGCATAAAAAAGCACATCTGATATCAATTTTTGGGCTATTATCTTTTGTCTGTCTTCAGTCTCCTGTAACTGTTGGCCAATATTTTTGCCAAATGTTATTTCTTGCGATTCTTCCTTATCAGTATGTGGGGGTGCAGTCTCTGTTTGCAAAATTTTAAGGGAGGCATCCAAAAATTGGTGTTTCTTCTTTGTCCAGGTGTTCTCTGACTTCTGAATTCGCTTGTTACGGGAAGTTGATGTCGAGCTCTGAGATGTTGCAGGTGATAAAACTGGTGAACTATCCAAAGGTTGAGTTGAGTCTTGTGTGTGTGAATCAGTGTCCTGCAAAATACAATTAACCGATATTAGTTTTTTTTCCAGTTTCCCTCAACAGAAGAGGAATGGCTTCAAATAGCAGACCAGTTTAAGAAAATGTGGCAATTTGAAAATTGCTTAGGAGCCGCAGACGGCAAACACATAGCAATAAAACAGCCGCCAGGTAGTGGATCATACTTTTATAACTACAAAGGATTCTTTAGCGTTGTATTATTTGCAATCGTAAATGCTAATTATGAATTTATTTATGTTAATTGTGGAACGAATGGTAGAATATCAGACGGCGGTGTCATCAAGAATACAGATTTTTACCGTTTATTGACAAAAGGATCTTTAAAACTGCCTGAGCCAATCAGTATGGCAGGAATTAGAAACAAATTACCGTTTGTGTTTATAGGAGACGAAGCGTTCAGTCTTATGACGAATTTTATGAAACCCTACAGACACACCACCAGAATTGACTATGGGGAAAAATGTTTCAATTATCGACTTTCCCGTGCGCGTCGTGTAGTCGAAAATGCGTTTGGAATTCTGGCCAATAGATTTAGGGTTTTGCTAACACCAATAGCTACCAAAGTAGAGACAGTTGACGACATCGTAATGGCTTGTTGTGTTTTACATAACCTATTACGAGGCAAGAGTACTACATATATTCAACCTAATCATATTGATAGAGAAGACGTTAACTCTGGAACTGTTTTATTAGGTGACGATAGGCACACTAATTCAGAACTAACGTCACTGGATATTTCTAGGCACGACGTTCCTACTATTGACGCCAAAATGGTACGAAATGGATACAAGGAATATTACAATAATGCTGGTGCCGTCGACTTCCAAGATAGATTTGTACACTGATAAATTCATTTATGTCTAATTTGAATAAAGTACGTAAAGTAGTGAATTTTGGGTTTTCATTAAATAATAATTATTATAATTTTTTTTTAATCCACCACCTCTTTCAAACAAGGGCGTAGATATTATTTTTTTCTGGGGGGGTAATTATTTTGGAAGTTAATGTATGTAGGTACATGTAAGTCTACAATAACATATTATACAAACATACCGGGTGTTTTTCAAAAGTGGCTCACCCCTATAACTTTTTTATTTTTTAAGATAAAAAAATGAAATTTGGCAACAGTGTATGGGTAAAAGACGGTCAATTATATTTTTCTAGGGCTACTTGATGTTAAATTAACGATTTTAACGAAGTCAATGGCACTCTAGATTGAATTTAAAAAACCTAAATATTTTTTAACAGATATGTCAAAAGTTGACATATAGGTGTCATTGTACGCAGAATGACATTTTCTATCGAATAAAAATAAAATATACAGAGGGTCCCATTTAAAAATCGAAAGTTATGGTCATTTCCGGTCAAACCGGAAGTGATAAAAAATAATTGAATACGCCATTTAATTCATCTCAATGACCCATACACTGTTGCCAAATTTCATTTTTTTATCTTAAAAAATAAAAAAGTTATAGGGGTGAGCCACTTTTGAAAAACACCCGGTATATATACATATGTTAGATTTAATCTCAGTTTAGCACTGTTGCAAATGTTATTAATTTTAATTTTTTAATTTATTTTTTTTATACTTATATATATTTTTTAATATAAATACATTATTCTGGGGGGGTAATTACCCCCTTCCCCCATATCTACGCCCTTGCTTTCAAACGACTTTAATTTTTTTCTGAGTTACATTATACAAACAAGGTAGATAAAAAAATACTTACTAAGGTATGTGAGTTCTCCTCGATGTTATTGTCGTCTAATATCGAAGACACTGCTGGACGAGACTCTTCTTGATCCATAAGAAACGACAATAGATCGAAGTACCATAACGTAGGTTCTGGTACATCTTCTGCCCCCGTTCCTGTTCTTTTAGCGCCATTAATCCGCCTTAGTTGCCGCCGGAAAGATGCCCGTAATGATGACATCTTTTTTATAACAAATTCCTTGTTTGCATTTGGGAAAAGTGGTTTGCAACTGTTAATTAAAATATCATAAGCAGCATTTTTCTTTTGCTTGTTGCGATAATCTTTACTTTTGATATCCCAAAGGCAGGGATTTTCTTGATATAGAAGAATAAATTCTTCCCAAAAAACTTTGTTGTCTTCGAAAGACATTTTCAATTCACTTTTAGCGCACGTTTAACTGCTGCAGGCTGAAGTCACACTGGACAAATCTGCGGTACCCACACATACACAAATTCGCACGGATTGGTCGCGGTCGGGTCGTAGGTTCAGTGATCCGATCGGCGAACTCACAACCCGACCCTGACCGGTGCGCGCCTTGTCTTTCAATGTCACTCATTAGTAGAGATGTGTCGACCCAGCTATTTTTGAATAGCAGTTGCTTTTGCTACTGCTACACAAAAATAGCAGTTAATTAAAGCTGCTATTTAAATAGCAGTTGCTACAGTGTTACTTTATAAGTAGCGAGTAGCGTTGAAGACAATGACAAATAACTTTATAAAGAATATTTGCTTTTTTTTTAATTTATTAGCTAAATTTTGAAATTTCATTTTGAAAATTTTTGTCATTCGGTGTTTTTTTGTTTTAAGCAATATTTTGTTGAAACTTTTAGTGTAGGTGCTCGTTGCCTTCACTTTTTGTTTAATGAATTACAATAACTCAAACCTCAAACTCTCAAATGTTAATTATCGAAATAAGAAATTTCACCGCAAATAAAACAACAAAATTGTTAGAACAGCATAGATGGCAGGTGGTAGTGATCCCTAGAAGTCCTGAAACTTTTCAATCCTTCAAGGAGAGGTATGAAACAAAATACTGTGATTGGAAGCAGGCGCGAACGCCTGGGATTTACAGACAGGGCTTTATTCTCGATTTGTTATTGTTTTTCTGTCTCTATATTAAACGATTGGCGGGCGCCTGGGATTCACCGTCGATAAACCAATGGGAATGCGGGTTATTTGCCTTTTTTGGTGGGCGATTGGTCACATCCAGTCCTATGTGTTAGTTATTGTGGAAAAAGTAGCATATATAACGTAGTATCATAGTAGGATAAAAGACAATAGAAAGGTGTGAAATATTTCAAAATATTAATTCAAAGTTAGTGTGCTGTGTTTGCTTGTTCGAAGATTAGAATTTAAAAAGGTAAATTGCATTGAATTGTTTTGAAGTTGTTATTTATTTGTATATTTATTTAGGTTCTTTTATTCAACTAACAACATGAATAAGAAATTAGATATTTGGAACTTCTTCTCAGTCTCAGATGAAGATAAAAGCAAAGCCAAGTGTAATATATGTAAGTCAGTTTTTTCATATAAAACGTCTGTAACGAACCTTAAAATACATCTTAGCAGAAAACATCCTTCTGTAAGACTGCATCAATTTGAACGTGTTCAGAACACTAGAAAAGCAAATACTGAACAGCATATTCAAAACGGTGGTACTTCTACTGTTAGTGAACCCTGTAGTTCTAATACAAGTGTGTTGCCATCGACCTCGCCATCGACTTCTAAAGGAAGTTCATCAAATATAATTCCCTCGGCTCGATCTGAAGCTAAAAAGATGCAGCAACAGTTAATGCCTGAATATACTCATAAGAGTATTACAATGTCCCAACAAAAAAAATTGGACGAGCTTCCATTGAATCTTGTTATAAAAGATTTTCAGCCATTTTCCGTGGTTGAAGACTCCGGTTTTAAAGCTTTTATTTTAGCTCTAAACCCTAGGTATAAATTGCCTACTAGAAAAACTTTAAGTAATGCCCTTCTTCCAGGAGGATTTGAAGAACTGCAGAACAAAGTTTCGGATGTTTTAAGAGAAGTCACATCTATGACAATTACAACAGACTGCTGGACATCTCGAAATACAGATAGTGTAATGGCAGTTACAGGACATTTCATAGATCCTGAATTTAATGTCAAATCTGTTCTTTTGGATTGCGTTGGGTATGAGGGAGGGCACAGCAGTAGGAATTTAGCAGATAATCTTTTAAATGTTGTTTCTTCTTGGAATATACCTGAAAAGTCCATCTTGCTGTGCATTTCAGATAACGCTGCAAATATAAAGAAAGCGATTACTGTGGACTTTTGGTTGCTATGCACATACCTTAAATTTAATAGTAGCCGATGCTCTAAAGTTAATTCAGGAAAGGACCTTAAGCAAAATTAGTAAAATTGTGACACATTTTAAGCAAAGTGCGAACGCCAAACATAAATTCGATAATGTTCAACGACAACATGGCAAAGAACCAAAAAAGCTCGAAAAGGACGTAGCAACAAGATGGAACTCCACATATCTAATGCTAGAAAGATTTGTGGAGTTAGAAGAAGCAATACGAACAACTCTAGCATTAATGGATTCAGTTTCTCTGCCAGTCATTCCCACAGAGGAGTGGACATTTATGAAGGAATTAGTAATTATATTAAAACCATTTTTTGATGTAACTGAGTTAATGTCTGGAGAAAAATACGTCACATTATCTTTAGTTATAATCATGACAAATGGGTTGAAAAATGTTTGTAATGAGATGTTGAATAGCGATCAGTTTACTACCGAAGTTAGCCAAAATTTTATAAAAAATCTTATACAAAACATAACATCGCGGCTTGGAGATTTAGAGTCCAGTAAGACCCTAATTGTGTCAACATTTCTGGATCCAAGGTTTAAGAATATTGGTTTTAGTAATCCTGTCGTTTCAGATAAGGCGAAGGAATATGTTACTGGTTTAGTAGCTCAAAATATAAGAGCAAGGTGCGAAACGACTGGAGAAGCAGGTTTAGAGGTTGGTGCCGGTAATGCGACGTCAGAAAAGCCACTATTTGACCTTTGGAAGCAGTTTAATAAGTCGGTGTCATCTCATCCTAAAGTCAATCAAAGTCCGCAGGCACGTGCTATAGTTGAAGTAAACCGTTACTTGGAGGAAGAAATTATCCCAAGGAACGAGGATCCTTTGAAGTGGTGGGCTAACAATGGTGCGGTTTTTCCAAATTTAAGCCATGTCGTCCGATGCAAGTTTGGAACAGTTTCAACTTCAGTTGCATGTGAACGCATGTTTTCAAAGACTGGTCTTATTATTTCGGAGCGGCGAAGTCGCATTAAGTTAGAGAAAGTAAAAAAAATTATGTTTTTAAATGTTAATCAAAAGTTACTTTGAGTTTTTATTACGTTTATTATTTCAGACTTTTTTAGATTTTTTTTTCTATTTTTCACTTCTTTTAACGCTTTTCCCTGACTGTTATACTTACTATATGTTACAGTTTTATATACTCTTGTTGAATAGCTAAGTTTCAAGTTTTTCTTTAATAAATATTTATAAATTAATAATAAACAAGTTATTTCTATTCCATAGAATATATGATTTTTTCGAAACAGCTTTTTATTAAAAATGTAATTTTGTTTTTTGAAATTAATTTTTTTTCCAATTAGTACTTTTATTTAATATTAAATTTAATGGATGACAATAAAAATATTACACGGAAACAAAATATTAAAATATTTCCGTATTTCCAGTCACGCCATAACCCATCTCTATCCGCTACTTTCATAATCATAATACATTTTCAATGCTCGAATTCCGAATACTCCGTTTCCCGTTTGTGTTACACTCATCGAATCGCACTTCGCGTCGCAGTCGGCCAGTCCCGCCAGTCGCAGTCGTGTCGTGCTATTGCTATTCCATTTCCCAGCTATCGTGACACTCGCGTCAATAGCCGCTCCGTATGCAATTTTAGTTGCTACAAAAATAGCAGCTATTTTTTGAAGCCGTAGCAGCTAACACTATTAGAAATCAAATAGCAGTTAAAAAATAGCAGGCTGCTATTTAGCAACCCATCTCTACTCATTAGCGGATCGGTCGCCGGACAAGTCAGGGCAGACCGATCCGGCCAACCAATCCGCTAATGAATGGCCCGCTTAACATAACATGAATAAAAATAAACGTTCAACGCTCTATAATCGAGAAACTATTAAGTGAAAAGTTCAAATATATGTCATGTTAAATAAATCTGTGAACAGGAAATGTCCATGCGGTTCTAATAGTGCACCAGCTGCGAAACGAAAATGTAACTTAGGTTTTCTATAAAAAATAATATTAAGAGAATTTATTAAAAATTATTACAATAAACTTACCAAATATTGTGCAACAAAAAGGGAATATCTGCTTTGCTGACATCTTTGCACATCTATTCCTTAAGAAGGGGTGTCATTTCTATGTCTTACTTGCATTTTAATGACCTGAAATATTTTTAATATAAGATTTTATCTGAAATAATATAAACAAATAAATAGAAGAAATAATTTTGGATAATAAAATCCGTTACGTTACTTTATAACGGTAGTAAGATTCATTAAAGGTAATGTCAAGTAAATATAATTACTTATCAATAATTAAATCTCGAGCAATTGGAAACTCCAGGAAGATGTAATTTTTCCCTCAATCTGCATTCTTCTGGTCAAAGTTTAGTGTATGGACTTGTCATTGTCAAGCCCTTTAAATGTGTTTCCTTTAAATTGAAATCTGGTTACAATCACCTGGTTGGCCGCGATTAAAATGGTGCCTATAAGAAAATATTATTAAAGAAAAACATATTGCCATCTGAATTCTGATGAGCAACATATTGTTTCGTCCTCATTATGGACTCATCAGTATTGCATTTCCAAAAAATAATTAATTTTTCGGAAGCAATAGAAAATTGTTGCTGCGGGGTCAGCGAGCCAACATTTGCCAAAACATATTTTTATGTGTGAAAATAAAAATATGTTTTATGGTCCAATTATATTATCTTTTTATAGATACATATTAGAAAATATTATTATTATTACAAGTATTTATTTACCAAAAAGAGAATCATTAAATATCCTCATTAATATACATATCAATATGTTGTTGTTGTATTTTTGTAAAACCTGCCATAATATTACAAAGCTGGCCATACTGGAAAAAAGTGCTTCTAAATAAATATGCACATAATTGATTTAAAAGTTCGACACAATAAAATCGGCATGATTCAGTAAATTTCGTACTGTTTGCGCTTTTAGTACTTTCTTAAGCTTTTTTTAGCTATTTTAGTACTTATGTATCAGCGTTTATGTAGTACTCTAATTATTAATAACCACTATATGTATAATATTATTGTGGTTTTTTTGGTAGTTACTTAAAAGGATTAAAATAAGCATGTAACAGTAAAACATATGTTACAATTTTTTTATCAGGTATGTTTCTTTGCTTTTCCTTGCACCTTAGTTATTAAAATGTATATCTTTGATAATATAACATTAAATATATTGCAAAGATGTAATTATTGATATACAATAAACATTTTTATAAAGCCAAGTAAAAAACTTTTAGTTCCGTGGAAACACGGAACAATTTAACATGGAAACTAGTTCCATGTTAAACAAAAATCTTTAATAAGGTTCACCAACCCAACGAAAAAATATTAGTATTTGTACCTGATTGGATTAATATTTTAGCACAATATTACTTGGGCATTTCTTAGCTGCTTGTAATGTTTTTGGGCTTTTTGGTACTTTAGCATTTTTAGCTGTTTTAGTACTTTTATTTAAGCCTTTTTATTTACTTAAGTTGGTGTTCATATCAAGTGGTGCTGTAGCTAAAACTATAAGACAATCATAGTGTATTATAGAAACAAATTATAATGATTTTAAAAATATTTGTTGGTCACAATATGAATTATAAATAATACTATCATAAATAACCTGTTATTTTTGTTGTTGGAAAATAAGTAAAGAAATCTTAACAAATAGAAACATTTGGACATATTAATGCAATTTCAATTATATTACAAATACCAAAATGGTTTATTATTTCTTGCAACATAATAAATGTGTTGTATTAAGACAACTTGAAATTACTGAAGTTTAAAAAATAAAAACTGAATTGAGATATCAATATTTTGCAATATATAAATATTAATTATATAATCAAAAAAATATATGGACCAAAGAATTTATTTAATTTTTTATTTTTCTATACATTCTATGTAATAAATAAATTTAATATTTATTTTGTTTGTTTTCTCATATTATTTAGAAGTTTTACCAATAGCTTTCTCATTTTCTGCACATATAGTTATTATTTTTATTTAAACGTTTTTCAAAATAAAGCAATTTATTTCTAGATTATCTATCTGAAATTCCATATTTGCAATATGTTTTATATTTTTTACTTTAAACAATAAATCAGTAATAATAAATATGACTTGATAAATACAGTATAGAAAAAATTCTATTTAAAGTATCTATTATTTCATCATGAACATTGTCTATTAAAAATTATGAAATGCTTGCATATAATTTTGTTTAATTCTTTTAATGTAAAAGAAGCAAAAAATTAAAATAATGTAAAGTAAAAAAAATATAAGCGTTTGTTAATTATCTTAGTTTGTAATTAATTCTAATATCATCAAATAGACATCTTTTAATGTGTCATCAAAATTAGATACTTTACCTATATTATTATGATCACAGTTCCACCATTGATTATTAATGTTGACCACAGATGTATAATGGCCAGAAGTATTCTCTTGACTATGATGCTTGATAACACACTTCACCTTAAATCTGAAATTATCTAAAACTACATTTTGAATATTAAAATTTGAGAAGGTGGTATTTATTTTAACTGAAGGACCATTTATAATCTGAAACCTTTGAAGTTGTAAAACTAAATATTTAGAAACAAAGGTAAGTTTGGAGAATGTTGTTAAATTATTACTACAATTTTGACATATTAATTCACTTTGTCTAGGGATAAACATCAATTCAAAATTTATATTATTTCCACAGTTTTCCGGAAAATATGCTATATATATACTGACCATATCGTTAGTTCCATTTCATTAATGTTGCAGTTTTCACAATGTTTTACATCCAGATGAGCTCGAGCATTAATGTAGATTTGAACATCGTCTATGTCCAACTTTCTTAATAATTTTCTACAGAATTCTTTAGCGTCTTGTTGCTCTTGACGTAGGAATATGCCTCCTAGTAAGTGTCGCACTGCCATTGCAGAATTTGTTCTCTTTAGCATAATGTCATGAATCCTAGAAACATTATCTCTATTCATCAATGAAGGTGGTGTGCTATAAACATTAGGGATACTCTCATCATCAGAACTTAAAATAATGTCATCATCATTATTAATACTTTCTTCATCTTCCTGTAAGGATGCTTGGGTTGCTAAATATAGTATTCTTAACATTAAAGTGTAATTTTTAAGATACATTTTTAAACTCGTTGACAGTTTTTGGTAATGTTGGAATAAAATCTTTATCATAAATAATAACCACTGTGGCTTTATGATGACTACAAACGGTATTATATTTAAAATGTTGTAAATTTTTAAAGTTACTGAAAAGCCAAATTTAAGTATTAGATTTTGTAGTAAATTCATCTACACCAAGTTTAGATGTTAAACCTTTGAAATTCAAAGTCATTTTAAGGCCATTTTGTGTCTCAGTTATTATGTCTTGATTAAAATCACCGATAATTAATATACGTCCTTGCTGATCAAAAATATTGTCACTTACGTTGCGCTTGTAAAATTGTTAATTTTGGAGGATTGTATACTACCATAACAAAAATATCATTTAAAAGGAATGTTACTGCTTGAAAAACTATTCCAGAGAAATTTTTAGTGTACTTACTTATTGAACTTATTTTTGCAGTTAAATCTGTTTTCTTATAACAAATTATGCCAAAAGGTTTGCTTACATTTTCATTACTGAATAAATTTGCAAAACATTCAAAACCATTTATTTCTATATTAGTAGTACTGTTTTTGTGTAACCAAGTCTCAACAAAAAATAACAAATATGCATCTTTAAAGATCGGATTGTTTTTTACAAATTTGAGATTTTTTGATAAGCTTTGTACCATTATACATTTTGATAAACAATGACGTTTTTAACATGAACATCTTTGACAAATTGGTTCTCATACCTGGATATTAGGAGCTTATTGGTCTGCAAATTTTTGAGCTCCTTGAAAGCAGCATCTTTGTCGGTCGGTGTCTTGGAGCCTTGAATTGTCCAATGATGTACAATCCACTAAGTTTGGTAACTCGGCTGCAGGCAACATACACACTGCTTCTGGACATTCGTTTACTTATTTTTGTTTGCTTCTCCAGCACCTTGACTCTTATGGATGGTGATTCCCTCACTGATGAGAAGTGGAAACTGTAGCCTTTCGACGTGGACGTTACTCCTTTTTTGGATTTTGATCGCTCTTGCAGTTTTTATTATTGGTGTCCAAGTGGTTGGTATATTGTGAGCATCCATGTGGGCTTTATGTTTGTTTCGACAATTTATACCAGTCTTTGTATCGAAAAATTCTATCCATACCCTACTTGGAATCTGATTCTGATCATATTCAATTTTTCGAAGGGCACCTGTAGCACCATTGACTAAACCGTCCTTGGTATCTATGTTGAGAGAGATCATATATTTTGCATTTAATTGTAGAGTTACAGTCAACATCAAAACTCTCAGATTTTTTTAAACCTTTCGCATATTCCAAAAATAATGTTTTTAGTTTTTCAGAGCAACTACCTTTAACTACATCTTTGGCTTCACTCACCGACCGCTCTGTGTTATACGTAGACAATTTTTCGTTATTGTATGCATCCACATCGCTATTGTAACTGAATAAATGGATGGTGTCTTCTAGGATTTGGAAGTCAGTAGGAACCTCTCTCGATTTAATTAACTTCACATCGTCGTTAGTCATCGCACCACAGGCCATATTATTTAAGGCTATGGCAAATGATTTGTCGTTACTTTGTCTCATTATCTCGGTCAATTCAAAGTACTTAAAAAGGTCCCATAAATAAGTGCCACAGATTTCCTTGTAGGGATTCCTCTTTGATGGCAAAAACATAAAGGAATCTCCCACTGGTGGTAGTTGACGACTGTCGCCACACATGATAATAGGGTTTTGTTTTGTTTCCAAAAGCTGTATCAGATTTGAAGATTTGCTGCAATCTATTTTGGTCTACATTTTGGCACCAACCATGAAATATTCGTCAATTATGATGAGCTTAAGTTCACATAAGGCAGAATAGATTGTGTTGACTGTTTCATGACTTAAAGGAATCAAGTCATCATCATACTGATTAACTGGTAAGGACAGAGCAGAATGTAGAGTTATTCCACCATTGTTAAATGCTGCTTTGCCTGTTGGTGCAGCCAGTAAAACTTTGAGGCTTTCAGGATTATTTCCAGGAATTGAATTGTAATGTCTTAATAATGTTTGAGTTATGGCTGTTATTAGGTGACTTTTTCCTGTACCAGCTGGTCCACTAAGTACGCAATAAAACGGTTGTTTTTCAAGTAACTGGTCTTGTACAATATTTAGAAACTCATATTGTTTTTGGTTTAATTTGCTTATAAGTTCCTCATACTCTGAGTCTGGAATTTGATGAGGGGTGGGAAATGCCATATGTTTCACAGGTGCTTCATTTTGGTTTCCATCAATGCCATCAAATGGATTATAATCGGATATGCCATGTATTCATCGCCGATATTGCTTTTAAAGCCATTATTAATGAGATCATCTGTTCTATCTTGGGCACATTGCAATGCCTCATCCAATATTTTCTCATCTAAAACATTAAATTTCCGTCTATTTTCAACTATTTCAGCATATCGGTCAACATATTTTATTTGCTGATCAACATTTTCAACTTCATCTACTTCTTTTCTCCAAGGAACATATAACATGATCTGTTCTCTGTAAAGGTTTATAGGGTCCTGTTCTAGTCCATAACGTCGATAGGATATGATTTTAGGATGACTTCTTTTAACTAAGAGTCCGCTCCCATCTTTCAATGGAAATATGGTTGCTTTTTTTGATTCTTCTTCTTTCTTGGAGAATTGATAATAGGCGGCCAATTTTGCCAAGCAAATATTTTTAACTTTGTTTGGTCTCTGTTCATAATGTTCAATCAAACCATCACAATAGATTTTGGTGTCATCATCGGGCATTTCTTTTAGTTCTGCTAAGGATTTTAATAGCTTTGTTCTTTCCTTTATTGGGTTAGTAGGAATGTAAATATATCCACTAGATGTTTCATGCAGGGGAATCTGAAGCACACAATAGGCCGCTTCTTGAGCACTTACTTCACTAGCGTTTAAAAAAACAGACGCCATTGCCTTTAATTTACCTTTGATGTCGAGATTGCCTTTTTTAAATGGCTTCCATTGTTCTCATGAGTAAATCTGACACACCTCTATGGGATTTATTTATATAGTTGACTATATAGCTACAACAACCATAAGGTTCAAAGACTAGCTGGATATCCATATTACTTCTCATTATACTGAACATTTCTGCATTGAAGTTGTTGATGAAACAATCCTTGGGCTTTCTCTTTAGGAACATTGTTGTCTTAAATATGTTGTGTTGAATTATTGTTAGATATTCTTCTTTTGACATACTGAGATCTGCTAAAAATCCTTCGAAGGACACAGGTTTACTTTGTAATTTTGTTTTTATCAGCAACAATTTCTCGGACATGGTTTTTCTTAACTCCTTATTGGTATCTATTTTCCTGTCTAGTTTAATAGGCGTTAATATGTTAATGGTTTCATCCATTGGAAGATAGGGGATACCATATCTGCAGACCTGAAATAAAACTAACTATTTATTATTCTGCATATATTGTATTCTTGAAGACATCTTAGGTGTATGAAAAGCCATCTAAGTATTTTAATAATTAAATTAATTAGAATGTATTATGTATAAAATAAAATTATTAGCATTACTTTATTTTGAAGTAACTGGAGTCTTTGAATATCAGCCTTTTTACATGAGATTAATAATGACAAAGAGTAATTCAAATGTGAATAATTATATAATAGTACTATATGCAAGAGAACCAATGAAAAGGCAAAGATTTACTGCTATTATTCTCAAAATACCTATTTTTTTTTTTACTTTTAACTCACATGAACTATGCACATCTATTAAAATATTATTAATTCATTAAAATATATTTACTAACCTCATATCCCTTTATATCTTTCTTGCAAGACTTTGAATGATGATGAGTGTTGAATTGGATTATTTCACTGAAACTCTCTAGATCTCCCTGGCAAGTGATGAACTTGTCAGCAAACTGGCAGCATTCTTTGAAACTTTCAGCGGATTCATCAAATTTCGGGGCATTTGCTAACCACAGTAAACCATGGATATGGGGTGAGCCACGATGTTGACATTCTACCCGATAGTAAAAATGCACTATTAGGTGTTGCTTAAATGGTCCACTATCACTCTTCATGTGTTTAAATAACAACTTAAATCTATGGTCAAAATATCGAGCACATGTTATAGGGTCAGTCCTGATTAAACGGGTCTTTTCCAAATAAGAGAGGGTATTAGCTTTTTCAAGTGAAATTTCTTTACCATCAATAACCTTAGCTAATATTACAATAAATTCAGGCCATGCTGTTTCAGCTGCGGAAATGGTTATGAATAATGTTGGAATTCCAAACTGTCGAATCATACACATTAGTTTTGTTTTCTCTTGCTTTCAGTATGCCAGAGAACCTTTTATTTTATTAAGAAAATGATAGCCATCATCATTTTTCACAAGTTTCTTGGCCACCAGGATTCAATGGTTCTTCATCTTTTAAAAATTCATCAAATTGGTGGATATTGGCCTCTTTTTTACAATACATTACAGCACTATTTGATTTTTCGGCTTCCATTGTTTCACAATTATTTAGTTTATCAACTGCAACATTATTAATTTGTTTTGTTGTACTATACTTGAATGATTCAAGATCAATCTGCCTAATTAATGCATCTATTAATATATTAATATCGTGATTTTGTTGTGAGCTAATGTAGTTTTCTATATCTTTATGCCAATTGTCAGACACTTGAATACCTTCTTGGACATACAGAGGTTGTTGACATAAATATTTAGCTGCTTTAATTACAACTGCAGGTCTAATGGTCTCAAGTAAATAAGCATTTTTAATATTAAGTTTTTTCTTTAGCTGAACTTGAATTGTCTGGGTGTCATCTAAATTTCTTGGAAGGATTTTAGTAGTTGTATCTACATTAACTGGTACATTAACAATTTGACCAGTTATATAGCACTGTCTTGCATAGCCAACTTCCCTATAATTTGCATAAATGGTATTCTGGCTGAGACCATTCTTTCTTCTAAGGTTGTTAGATCTTTTAATTCTTCTGGAACAGGATGAACAACATTGTAATTTCCAGACCAATATCTAGGGAAAGGTCCTTTATAAATATTTTGTAAACAGGAAGCACAAAAATGTTTTTTACAAAGTCATTCCCATACTTTAATTCCAAATTGTGACGATTCAATTTTGTGCATGATAAAGGAAACCACAGTCGCAAGCAGCAACTACATGTTATAGTTCCCCTCTCTTATAGCTAACTCTAATTTTGTTGGTGGTCTTGTTATTGCAATACTGCTTGAATCACTTATGTTTAGTTGTTATATAGGAGCGTCTGCGACTATATTATGCACGCGAGCCCGGGCCCGAAAAATCGTGTTTTTTAGGAAATAAAAATTCATATCTTTGGCTGCATGGCTAGCGAAACGCTGAAATTTGGCATAGGGCCTCTCAATACATTGAGAATGATGGATCCAAATTCCAAATTCCATGGATCCAAATCCAAACCAGGAATTGATAAACAATTTTTTTTCCGGTACCATCAAACGGAGCGGTACTGTCTCAAAGTCAAAAATTCGTAAAAAAACGGGTCAAATTCCTTCCGGGTGCGAGAAATAAAAAGCTTTTAAACGAATTTGAAATTTTTCGGACGTAGGGGCTATTAGAAGCTTAAGAGCTGTATACTTTTTCGGCCAGATCGGTATACAGGGTGAGTAATTAGAAGCGAACAAAAGTGACCAAAAAAAAATTCTAAAACTTCTCCAGAGGCTAAAAAAAAATTTTTTTTAAAAAAGTGTTTCGGCGAAAAGACTTCATTTTATAAGAGATTTAACATACTTGGAGCTTTTTTTTGTAAAAAATTTATTTTACGAGTTCTGGCATTTTAAATTTTTTGGAATTTTCTTCAAAACGATACTTATTTGGGGAATTTTTTTTTTTCAAAAAATAACTTCGTCGTTTACCTTTCATATGCCATATAAGCAAAATTTTTGGGAACCATACAGGGCGAGCAATAATGAACTTTACCCATGAAGGTTCGACCCAAAAATCACATTTTATTTAATAACTTTTTAGTGGTGGCACCTGGATTATTTATATTTTCATGTATTAAATACTCTAGTAACCCCATTATTTGTGTAAAATTACAATCTTCCAACTTTAATAGGTTATGAGCAATTCGAATTTTCGCGTTTATTCCGGGACTTGGTTGGGTTTTTTGTAAAATTATGAATGAAAATGAACCGGAAACGATCAGGGAAAGGAAGCACCGAATCAGAAAATGAATGGGCTTACCGAATCTGTGCATATCAATTGGGGAAATTGTGTATTGCGGCCAGGAAAATTCGGCAAACATTTTGACGTCTTCGAAAAATGCAGTTTTTTTGAAATGTCAGTGTCTTTATACCGGGGTGAGACGAAATGAAATTTGCCCTATTATTTTATTTAAATTATTTGAATATATACACGGGTCAGTTGTAATGATCTATTTAATTTAAAATATGAATTAAGATATTTGGTGAGTTTTATGCTATTTAGTTTATTATTAATAAATGTTAACAATTCTTAAACATTGCTTTTGGGATATAAATAAAAAAAATTTTAAATTATTGATTTTTAAGGTTAGTCGAGTATCATAACTTTTTTGGTTTTGGTGCGATTTGGTTGAAATTTGGTACCTAGTACCTATTTCGGATAAGATTATTAAATTTTGAAATATATTTGAAATGACTATGTTCTAGGGTCACGTGACTATCAAAACTTTCTTCCTATTTGTCCGATTTGATTAAAATTTGGTATTTGGGGTTTATTTAGGATGCAATTATTAATTTTTGACAGATATTTGACATTTGACTTCCAGGTCACGTGACTATTGGTACTTTTTTGCTAAGAGTTCGATTGGGTTCAAATTTGGTATTTGGGCTTTATTTAGGATGCAATTATTAATTTTTGACAGATATTTGACATTTGACTTCCGGGTCACGTGACTATTGTAACTTTTTTGCTATGAGTCCGATTTAGTTCAAATTTGGTATTTATGCTTTATTTAGGATACAATTATTACATTTTGACAGATATTTCACAAATTATATTTTAAAGTCACGTGACTTTCATAACTCTTTTGCTATTGATCCGATTGGGTTAAAATTTAGTATTTGGGCTTTATTTAGGATGCAGGTAATAAATTTTGACAGAAATTTGACATATTGAATTTTAAAGTCACGTGTCTTCCATGACTTATTTGCTATTGATCCGATTGGGTTTTGTGGGAGAGTTTTATTAGGATGCCATTATTAATTTTTTTTTTTTTTAAATATTGCGTTTTTAAGTCACGTGACTATCAAAATTTCTTTCCTATTCGCCCAATTTGATTGAAATTTCCTATTAGATTATATGTATATATTTATAGATAATATTTTGTATTACCCTATTCCTTTTATCTTAATTAGTTGAATTATTTCTTAAATTTGCCTTTCAAAAAAAAATGAAAAAATCATCGGTTCGAATATACAATAGGATTTAAAGGGAACTTATCTTCTTTCATAATATTGTAGCATTATTATAGATTTTGAAAAATTTTGTCATAAAGCTTTACATTTTGAATGGTCTTAAGCCAGAAAAAAGAAATTTTCAATTTGGAGCTTGTTTTGAAAAAATTTTCATTTTGGGCCGGATTTTGTTTGAAAATCGATAAATGGAAATAAATAAGTTTTCTGTTCATTTTAGAGTCAAATCTATAATAACCTTTTTGAAAGGTATCCTGAATTAGTACAAGATAGAAAAATAAAAAATTGACGTTTTTTCATAGGGCTCTTGATATTTCGATATTTATGATTAATAGTTTTTTACAATTTTCTCCAATTCTGTAATAGCTAGAATAAATTCGTTTTAACATTCGGATACCTCGTAATATTCCCGAAAACTTTTATTTAAGACAAAAAGTTGTCAGAGTTATAGTTTATTTAGAAGAAAATAAAAACCATTTTTTCGAAATTTTTCATGGCTATACCCCTTTAGATTTTTGACAAAAAAAATATTTTTTTCTTGGGTTTTTTTTAATGGAAATTGTCAACTTAGGGCTTACATTATAATTTGTCGATTGTCATTTTAAGAAAAAAAAATGGTACCGGGGGAAAAAACGAGTTTTCTTTTATTTTTTTTTTCACATTTTTACTAATATCTCCACTTCTATAGCTTCGATTCAATATGTTGATGGTTTCTATTATTCCTTATTCTCCTCCTGTTAACTCTTTTCATATTTTATTACAATTGCTGTTCAAAATAAAACTGAAAAATTGAAATAATCGACGTAAAAACCCGGTTGTCTTATCCCCATACATAGACTCTTATGGGACCTAATCTTTTCCCTTTATATTGTGGCACTCGTATAAACCGTGGAAATTTTTGTTATAAGGCTTTGTTACTAGTTTTTGAATTGTTTTTAACCAGAAAAAAGAAATTTTGAAATCGGAGCATATTTTGAAAAAATTCTCATTTTGAGCCCGGATTTTGCTTCAAAATCGAAAAATGCAAAGAAATAGGTTTTCCGTTTATTTTACAGTCAAATCGGTAATAACCTTTTTTAATAGAAATAAAATTAGTACATGATAGAAGATACCTCGTAATATTCCTCATAACTTTTATAAAAGACAAAATATTGTCAGTCTTATAGCTTATTTAAAAAAAAAATAAAAAGCGTTTTTTCGAATTTTTTTGTGGATATTACCCCTTTCGATTTTGGGCCAAACAAAAATTTTTGGTCTTGGGTTTTTTCAGTAGGGATTGGTACTTCGTGATTAACAATAATATTTCGTAGTAACCAAATTAAAATATTAAAATAGTTCTTAGGCGCAAAATGAGTTTTCTTTAAGTTTTTTCCCAATTTTATTAATATCTTGGCATCTGCAGCTTCGATTCAATTTGTTGACGGTTTTTTTTAAATTTTTTATTCTTTTTTTTTAATTCTTTCTATGTTTTATTACAATTTATTTTTAAACAAAAAAAGGAAAATAAAAAAATCTACCTGACAACCTGTTAACGTAGCCAATCCCAATATATATAATACTGTTATCTGAGGGATCTGATCTTTTCTCTTATATTAAAATTGTATGTTTGGGGCTCATTTAGGGTTCAATTATTAAATTATTTGAATTATTAGTTGAATTTTGTAATTTCATTTAATGAATTTTTAGGTTTCATATTTCAAAACTTCTTTATTAGCAATAAATGTTTTTAGTCAAACACTTATGTTTTTTTCAACTAAATGTATGGTCATGATCCCCGACCATTAACGTTGTTTAGTAGCTCTTGAATAGTTACTAACATTTTGTACCTTAACTTTTTTATAAGAAAAGCATTTTAATACCCAACATTCCTTATGTCGACTAAATTATAAATAAAAAACTACTTAGACTTTGTAAGGGCAATCTAAATTTAAAAAAATGCTTCGATAAAAATATTGCGTTTGACAGTGCGATGGTCGCCACGAATCTCAAATAACATTGAAAGCAAAAATGGTTAACGGAGTTGCCATTTTGATGTTAATATTATAATATTAATATCAACTCAAACAATATTACATATAAAAACCCAGAGGCCTATTCTTAAAATCTTAAAATCAACCTAATAAAATAATCCAAACCTACAAGGACAAAGTTACCCGTCCTTAAAAAAATAAACGTATATGGAGCGGTATCCAGGGAAACCAGCGTAAATAAACATTCATTTTAGATTCCGTTGTGCATTATAAGCGTTATAAAATTTCTTTTGGGAAATTTTTAACGTTTATTTTGTGCTTATTTGAAGAATATTAATTATTTAGAAGTTATATAAATCGGTTTTATTTGTAAGTGTGTTTTTGTCGTTTTTAGGTAAGTGATTTGGAGGCATAAGCAGTTAAGTTTTATTGTGCTGGCGATTGCCTTTCTCAAAGCCATAAAGCAATAGAGTTTTCTCTCTCTCTGATCTAGATTTATGATGTTTAAATTTCACATACATTTTATTTTTATTTTTTGTTCACTCAGATATATTACAGAACAACTAACGGGAAAACTTCTATGAGACTCTTTTTTAAAAAATAAAAACTATTCAATCATTTATCAACACATCTCTTACCAGTAGTAAGTATGAGTTAAAATTATCTATAGAAACGCTCCACTTTTGTTTGCTAATAAGAAATTGGAAGCTATTGTGAACATTTGTGTATTGTCAACTTAGAACATTGAAAGGTTTTCAATGTTCTAAGATTTTCAAGCATATTTTTATAGCGTTTAGTTTAATTCAATGAGCAATATACAAGTATAACACAGATACAGCGCAGTTTATAGCCAGCCTTTAGGATATTATTAAAGTTAAAAAACCCTTTCACACTTTTCTCAAAAGACTTTCACTTTTAGTATAATACAGGCAATCCATTACAAATAATAAACTATTTATTTGTTTTTTTTTATTAAAAAATTATAAAACGCAACAACTTATACTATCTACATAACTATAACTTATATACTATCAATAACTTATTAAATAACTTAACTATAACTTATAACAAATCAAATCAATCTAAAACTAAAACTTATTGTACCCTCCCCCTACCCCTGCCACGACCTCGGCCCCTCTTGGAGCCCCCTAGCCACTTGTAGCCGCTTGCGGTGGTTTCTGCCGTGTGCTTCAGGACGGCGGAGGCTACAGAGGCCATGGCATCGGTTACTACCGACAGTAATATTTCTAAAAAAAAATAATATATAACAAACTTTAATCTATATAAATTTAAAAAGAAAATTAATATAAAAAAGTTATATATTACTCTGATTATGTAGAACCGATTGTTCTTGGTGTCGTTGAATCCTTCCCCAGTTCCTTCTCCTCTGCTTTCTCCTGTAATTTTCCTCTGTAACAAAATAAAAGATTTTAATGTTTTCTGTGGCAAATGAAAAGAAAATTAAGTGTCAGTATTTCAGAGGATTTTATACTTTTTTTTCAGAGGATTATTGGGTTGGGTTGGATTTGGGTGTGTTGGTTCGGGTTGGGCTGGCTTGGGTTGGGTTGGATTTGGGTGGGTTGGTGCGGGTTGGGTTGGGTTGGGTTCCGGCTCTCCTGAGGTTCTGACTAGATATTCAATAAAATATAACAATTCTCTTATTCAAAATATAGTCTAAATTAATTCTTACCGGACCACACTCCATGAGTGCCTCCAAACTTTGGGCAATTTCGTCTACGTTCATGGCGACAAAACTCACAAAAAAAACCCAAATAAAACTCAAACAATGGTTGTTAGGGACGCTGTTTGTATCGTTCAACTAAAGTTACTGTTTGTATTGTATTGTTTCTAAGAGAGCATTAAATGAAATAACCTCGATTCCATACTACAGGGGCGATCAAATTTTTGTTTTGGTTAAAATATAAGAATCGAGTTCAATTAATTTATTTGTGCAGCTTCTTTCCTTATATTGATTTATTTCATTTTCCATTCATATAATACATACATGTATATATTTATTTGTGAATGATCGGGAATCAGATATTTTTATTTAAATAAAACTCTTTCTAAAAATAAAACGGAAAATTTCAGAGAAAGTGGCATAGGCACCTTTTATTCATTAAAAAATATAATTTATACAGGGTGGATCTTATTGATGTATTTAAATTAAAATATGGATTTAGGTAATAACTTAATTTTATGATATTGAAAAAAAGATTGAAAACATTTGCAATTATGGATTTAGGATTTGTTTAGGAAACAATTCATTAATTTTTAAAAATATGAAGTTTTAAAATAATATGACCATCATTACTTTTTTGTTATTTGTCAGTTTTGCTTAAAATTTGATATTTAGGTAGTTTATTGATCATACGATTTATGAATGTCGACATATATTTGTCCTTTCAGTTTTAACATCACGTGCTTACTATAACTTTTTTGCTATGTGTCCGATTGGATTAAAATTTGGTATTTGGGTTTTATTTAGGATACAATTAATAAATTTTGACAGATATTTGACATATTGAATTTTAAAGCCACGTGACTTATATAACTCTTTTGCTATTGATCCGATTGTGTTGAAATTTGGTATTTGGAGTTTATGTAGGATACAATTATTAAATTTTGACAGATATTTAAAATATAAGATAGTATATTGACACACAACGCGACTATATAACACATTATGGTTTTTTGAAGCATGATACCCCAACAACTGGTCCTCTCTTTCGTTGGCATATAAACTTTGGCGGCCCCCCCGACTGACCAGACCTAAGTACACCTGATAATTTTTGTTTTTTTTTTTTAAGAATTCCTTTATGGGTATTCCTTCATAGACAAGACCTAAAGGTTCCAAACTGATCCCCACGGACCAAAAGTATAGGAGCGAAGCGACTTTACTTGTTTCTGTTGCAAGTGCATTCCAGTTTGTTTATCTTCATTCGCATTGGAAATTTTACGAGGATTTACGGGGATTTATGGAGATTTATGGGGATTTATAGGGATTTATGGGGATTTATGGAATTTATAGAGGGATTTACAAGAATCTATGGTGATTTAATGGAATTTAATAGCCAAAAAGTTATTATGGTGTACAGCATTCTGGGCAGATATTTACCCCTCGTGATGTTATAAAAGGTCAAAAAATATCAATTAAAAATTATATATAATAAAAGTGATTTAAACTTGCTTTTAAACTTTTTAATATCTATTTTTTTGTCTACTAGGTAGAGGAACGATTGTAAATTTTTTAACTAAGTTATATGAGAGAGTTTCTGGTAAGGGATGATATAGGGATCATCACAGGGAGATATGTCATAATGAAGATGAGACTAAATAAAAGAAAACTAGACCAAATGTGCAACTAGTCTTCCCAGCTCATGTCTTGCGATTTTTGAATCGAAGGCGACCATCAATCGTAATACCAAGGAACCTGCAGTTTTCTTTGTTTTGCAAGAGGGACTCTTCACTAAACATAATGCCCTGGACGTCATACTTAAAGTATTATTTTTAGTGTATGTAAATAAGCTTAATTATTTACATTCACCAAAAATAAGACTTATCCTAACACTGAATCTTGAGGTACTACACACTCAAGGGATCTAAAATCAGACAAACACACGGATAGTGTAAATCACCAAGTACGATTTGGTAGATAGGATTTCAGCCATTGCAATGTCACACTCATCAAACCATATTTATTGAGATAAGATAACAGTATTCCAAAAATCATAAAACTGCCACCGACGACTCTCCAGAATTCAAGGATGCATAGACATTCTCCAAAAAGCTAAAAACAGCATCATGAGCCCCTTTATCAGTTTGAAATCCAAATTAATTTGCAGATAAATTAGTCAATAAACATTCAAATTAGTCAAATAAACTATTATTTTCTAAAACGTTCCAACAAAATTCTGCTTTTTGCAGGTGGGCCAATTGTTTAATTAAGCACACAATTTATTGTATGAGTGGACTGTATTTATTTTAGTAAAGTTATATTTCAACAAAACACAAATTCAAAACCCGTTTAAAAATAATAGTACGCCGCTGTTGGGCCAAAAAATAGTGGAGAATGCGAACCCTGTGTTCTCTCTCATCGTTGATCAATATCTCCCAAATTAAATAATATCGCGTAAATTTCTCCCGCTTTGTCACCGAACTAGCCAATCACAACGTCCGAATGCTTACTCCCGCTGCATTTGGTGCCGGGGACAAATTCTCTGAACTGAAGAAAAATACTTCTATTCTCAGTAAAGTGTTTGATGAGTTCTGCCTGTTTAAAAATAATCTTTTAAAATAAAAATTATATTCTTTGTTGTGGAATTTTCCACAACAGCAGGTTTTCAACTATCTTGGAAAGGGTACATATAAAATAGATATTGGACGGAAATAACAAGGCTCAGTCAAATCCATTATGAAGAGGGACTGTTTCGATATGACTCGGCACACCATAAACATCGACGGAGAAAATCTTTATTTCCTCCAGAGTCCAGAGTAAATTCCATAGGTCGGTGAAGGAAAAAAAAAGGCCTGTTGACTTTATATATTTTAATTAATATATATTCTAGATTATTCAACAGCCTATGTATAATGCCTTAAACTGTAACAACACCTATGATTATCTTTGATTATAAATAGGATATACAAATAAAAGAGACTAATTTAAAGAGAGTGAAATTAATGAGCGCTGCTTGACGAGAGTTGGAGAGAAGAATTATTAAGTTCGGAGATCTAAACTGAGAGAGAGTCGTAAAGAGAATACTTTTATGTTATTTTACATTTTTGTCAAAACTCTTAAAAAGAGACTACAGTAAAAAGCACGGGGACGTTTTGTTTTGATTGGTGAAGTGTCATGACCATTATTTATTTATTTATACTGTTTGAGAAAATTTTATTAAAACATATTTTATCTATCTTAGACAAATGAACTATTTTTTAATCTTTCTTGTCTTTCTCCTAGTTAAGCTATAAAAGTTCTGAAAAAGTGTGTGAAACTGACAATAAATACTTTTAACACCAGATTAAACCATTTTAATCTAAAGTTGTTATTACTGCAATTAATGAAAAAAACCATTAAAACAAGTGTTTATCTTATATTCTCTCAATATATCCATATTTTGTTTTTCATTAATAATCAATTATATTGTTTATTGTATTAGTACTCTTGTCTCAATCCAGTCTCAAGATCCAGAGAAAATTTTTAAGGCTTATTGCTTACAAATTGAACACAACCGTTGAGTCCATCGATTATAATGATCTGATGAAGCTCTTAAATATGCAAACTTTAGCTCGACGAAGAGACCAGATGGATTTGTGTATTTTATATCGTGGGCGTACAAGCAAAACCGTATAAGTCCATAAAAGTGAATTGTGAGAAAAATGGAAAAAAGATTTTAATTTGCCTGTAAAAGTTGTTTTTGAATATGTGATATTTTAAAGCTGTAGACATGATTTGTTAGCTTTTTTTAATGATAATTTATCAGTAAAACACCTATATCATCTAAGTTTTTTTTTTATTTTACGTTTTTTACATACAGGTTGGACTTACATTTTTTTTTCTGATAAATTTATTTATTTTGTTGGATATAAGTGATTAATGGTAAATCATCGTCATCATCACTACTGTCTGATTCGACCAAGTGTTCTGGTGTTTGAAAACATCTTGTCGGACTTGCATTGTCTTATTTATTTATTGTAACACGACGTTTCGGTTGGTAAGTATCTCCAACCGTTATCAAGTGTAAACTGACAGCAAACTACTATTCTATAGGCTTATATACTAGATGTGTGCAGCGATGTGGAAGGGGAGGGAAGGGAGGGAAAGTCATCTATCAGTTTACACTTGATAACGGTTGGAGATACTTACCAACCGAAACGTCGTGTTACAATAAATAAATAAGACAATGCAAGTCCGACAAGATGTTTTCACTGTACCATTGTCTACCACCTTCAAAAACTGTTCTGGTGTTTGTTCAACATTTGTGGATGTTGGCAAAGAATTATACCATCCATGGAATTCGGTCGGAATTATATTGTTATGGCACAGTTTTAGAAGATCCTCTTTCTTCTTTTCAGTGATTGGCAGTTGCTTGCTGTATAATGGTTTTAAGACCTTCGGAAAAGTTGGGGTTTTCCCCCTTCCAAAAACATTAATATACTTATAAGGGTCAGAATGCATGTATTTAAATTCAATTATGCCTGGCTTGTCTTTTGAGTAACGTAATGATTTGATTAGTAACCAATTGACTGTGTTTCCTTCTGTATCTTTACTCTTATTTCGAAGTATTTTTACAGAGAAAGCCTTTAGATCATAGAAGTCATTAAATTTTAATTCTTCGACATTGTATGGTTGACTTTTTTTGTTTTTATTTCTGTTTGATCTGGCGAGTCTAAAAATATTAAGCCAATCTTGAATTGTGTAAACTGGTACATATTTCTTTGCATGTTCAATTGAGCTATGCATGGAGTCCACCTCCATGTAGGAATGCCCACTTTCGATAAAATTTTGTTGAATAACTTGAAGGTGCGTAACCTGCACTAAATAAAGCAGTAAAGCTGCAACATGTTGGTTGCGGTTCTGTCCTCCACATGTATCGGACCAGAGTGCCACCCGATTTACATGCAGAGGCAGGTGTGTTAAGTATTCAAACAAGTGCCTATTTCTGAACTTCCTCGTTTTCCGTTAATCTCAGTCCAGCATAACAGTTGGCATCATTTGGAGGGGCCGAGTTATAAATAGTAAGGTTGAAAACACATAGTTTTCTTGAGTAGTACATGGGGCTTACGTCGGAGCAGGGTATTTGAAGGACTGACTGCAAATCAAGTTGCTGAAATAAATGTCGGGTCGTTAAGAGCGCATATTTTGTCCTTTTCTTTGGCAGAGTAGCAATCCCTTTTACGACTTTCATGTCTTTCAAATTTTTCAATATCGGTCTGACTCTCATCACCTGTCTTATGTTTTTCACAAGTTTGACAAAGGTCTTTTTTAGGGTGAAAAAAGGATAAATTAAATTTGGAACCAAAATACCTTTTATACGTTATGAACGATACAGCTTCTTTTTTTTCTGTTTTACATTTTTCCTCATAAAGGTTGTACATCTTAGCTATTGATAATTTGCTGTCCAAGTATTCCTTTTTAGTTGACTTTCGGGAATAATGGGATGGTACGGTCGGAAAACTTTGAATGTGCCTTTCTACATCGGCAAGAAGTTCTGGCCTGGTTTTGTTCTTGGGTACCGATTTGCCACGTCTGTCTTCACCGACATAGACGCCAGAAGAGCCTTTATAACAAAATGCATTTTTTACAACATCAGCACTTATATTAAGAGTTTAAAAAAAAAATGCCTGACAAACTCTTAGTTTGTTTTTATCTTTTGTAAAATAGTACTGTTTAGAGTTACTTCTAGGAGCCTTATTTCCATTTCTCTGTCTTCTTCTCTCTGGAGAAGAGCTTGTGACATTTGCAAGAATAAAATCTTTTTGCCGTGTAAAATTATTCATTCTCCAATACGTTAAACACAAAGTTTGCCTTTCCTCTTCTAAAAATTTTGTCTGACATTTAAAACGACACTTTTCACAGTTAATGGCTTGAGGTTTCTTGGCTGGCCGCTGTTTGTTGTTAGTCACATAAATCAAGTCCCTCGCTTCTTCTTTTTTTCGCCACAGCTTTTTTCCACTTTTTAGGTTGACTTTCTTTCCATCTTTTAAGCTGTGTGTCATTTCCAAGCTCTACAAAAAAATAGAAGTAAGGCAATTAAGGCATTTTCTAATTTTTCTGTGACAACTAAAAATCTTACCGTCATTTGAATTATCTGTTTCATTAAAGTCTGAATCTAGGATCGAGTCATCACTATCCTCAATTAAGGCTAAATCGTCTTCATTGAAGGAATGCTGAGACACGTGATCAACAGACGGTTCTGATACATTTAAATTTCCCACCTCAGACCCTCTTTCAATTTCTATATTTTTATCTAAAATTTAGAAAAAAACTTAAGTCCATTTACCTACGAATACCACAAACAGAAAAAAAACTGAAGTCCCTACACAGTTTAAAACTAGCGAATAAAAATCTAATAAAAATGAAACAGATAATAATTTGCTGTAACTGTAAAATGCATTTGAACTCTAAATATCCAAAATTTAAGAAGTTCTATCTACCTACCTTTCGGTGTAGCATCGCGCTGTTCCCCAACCCTTTCATAAAAGCTGGACACGTTAGAGCCTATTATTCTATTATAACTAATAGAGTTTTCATCACTACTACTTATCTGGTTTAGTGTATTATTACACGCCATAAACACAAGTTTTTTCCCTCTGGAAGACATACTGACCAACCGCCACAAACAACAAAATAATGTGAACTGCCGGCAAATAAAATAACACAAGTACGCGTAAATATTTACTTAAATGGACTGACAGGTTTTTTCCTGTTTAAACTTGTCTCATGCTCCTAATAAAAATCGCTTAAGTGCACATAACTGATTTTTTTTGTTCAAAATTAAAATATTTTGGACTTAGGCAAATACATGTGGTCTATATCTTTTAAAGTATGGGGAAAATGGACTTAAATGATTGTTGACTTGATGAGAAATCATCGCGCGGACTTAGTGGTACGAAAAACTCAAGTTCGTCAAAAAGTGGACTTAAAGGGATTTGCTTGTACGACCACGATATGGAGTAGTGAACGGTTTGATCCAATCTCCAGAACTCTTGGCATCAATTGTCGTTAATGTTCCTCGCTTAAATTCTAGACACGCTAGGGTGTTACATGTTAATAGTCTAAGAGCTGGCTACATGAAAGTGCCCGCATCAGGTACATGGCTAATTTATATTAAAAATAATAGTATTAGTGTAGACGAATATAAAAATGAATGTCTACCATTGCAAAACTGGGGCGCAAAGGGGGGATACGCAGTGAAAGGGGTGAATTTTGGGTGGGAAAAAATTCATAAGGTACAGGGATTCTATGTACGGGAAAAGTTTTGTTATATATTTGAGAAAGTGTAAAAAAATTGGCAGACATTTTGTGAGGGGCTAACTCGCCGGCAGACTGAGCTAAAGATTGCAAAAATTAATTTAAAAAAAAATCATAAGGTACATGAATTCCAATTATTGTATTTTAAAGTTTAAACATTCCAAAAGTCATTTACAAAATGGCAGATAAAAAAATGAGGGCTAAGGCCGCGGCAGACGAGGACAAAAAGTGCGCTGCACATCAACATTTTTAGTCACATTCTTGATATTTAAGTGCAGAAGAATTATTATCGATATTTATGAAATATATCAATGAAACTGATTATTTTATAACTTTTATTTTTAGGAAATTTTAAAAACAATTTGATTTTTTTTAACGTTAATATTATGGTTGTTTATAAGTATATCAATTTATTTTAAACGATTAATTATTATTAGTCAGTATTTGGTTTCTTCACTTGTGAAAAGTGAAGGTAAATGCTCACAAAATTTTGAAAGCGAAAGTAACCAAATTACTTGTCGCAGGTATAAGGTCCCAGATTTATATAGGTATATTTGGGAGCGGAATATAATATAAATGTTGATGGGGGGAAGCAGATGTTTTCGTGTATAATAGAGCAAGCGACGCAGTACAAAGTGATGCCGCACAAGGCCACTGAGAGTTTAGTATATTCCAAAACGTAGAAGAGAGTAGACGTTATATTTCAAAATTTTTGATTTCGTTTACATCATGGCTACGAGTGGGAAGAAGTGCGTTTTTAACTGTAGAATGATCAGTGAAAAAATTATAATTATCGAAGAAGACAAATTAAAAAAGTGCCAACATATTTCCAAAGTTCGTGTCGCTTTTGATTTGAAATACAGTGATATTGTGTTACCAGAAATAGTAGACGGTGTCAGTGGTTATCATCGACTTTGCTATAAAGCATTTACATCCATCCAAAATAAATATTGGATTATGGATAAATTGAATTATGAATATATTGAATATGGATAAATATAACGGTAAGTTTGCAATATTCCTTGAAAGTTGTTATTATATTATATTTAATTACGCCTCGGTATAAATAATCGAACTATTATCAATTTGTACAGAGAGCAATCAATTGGAAGTAGCAAAATCATCACAAGGTCACACGTCCATTGAGGCATCTGCGTCTCCGCAGGCCGAACATTCGGCAGGTAATAATATATTTTACATACATTATGTTGTGTACGTTTATATTTAAACGCGAAATAAATTATCGGACGATTTATTAATTTTTACAGTGAGTAATCAATCCATAGGAGATGATTTTCCGCAAGGTTCCACATCTATTATTTCACAATGCGACAATTCAGCTGGTAATATATTTTTTGTTTATATATTATATAGTATGCACATACTTTTAATAGAAAATAATTTTCAAAATGTGCATCGGTATTTAAAAATATTTAAAAAAAATTAATTGATGTATTAAATATATATAAATGTTTCAGAAGAAAATGACGATAACGTTCGGTCGTCTGATATATTCAGTGGCAGTCAACTTTCACATGAACAATTAGATGTGGAACGACAACCTGAAAATTCAAAATTGAAGAATGCAGGTATCTGTTTGTTTTGTAATCAAGCAAGGAAGAAGCAAGGGCAAAAAGCGCTTCTTTTGATACGATCTGAAAGTGAAATTTTAATTGAAAAAATTGTCACAAATGCAACTGCCTTAAATGACAATGAAACATTATCGAAAATCGACAGATTGGATGATAATTGTGTTGTTTATTACCATAATACATGTAAATTGATGTATTTTAAAAAACACATTGCGGCTCCGGAGCCAAAACAGTCAGATTGGCATATTGCAAGAAACGTTCATGAGTTAGTTGACAATGAACTGTATTCTTTCATGGCTGAAAATACAATAGGAAAGAAGCAATGCTATTCTTTAAAATTTTTAGTACAGTATGCCAAAAGTGCGTTGTATAAATTGTTTTCGGAGAAATATGATAGTTTCGGACCATTAATAACGAGTACGAAATTGCTTCAAAAGATTGGAAAAAAATTTGCCAAGCAGTTACAAATAATTGAATTGCATGACCGGAAAATTATTGCACCGAGCGGAAAATGTATTATATCCGCAGAAACATTTAGCGAATTTGAAGATACCGAAACATTGCAACGAGCTGCATATGTTTTGAGGAAAAAAATTATGGCCATAAAAAAAGATCCGCTACCTCAACAGCTGACTGCAGAGGACCTGATCAAAGGCGAATGTAAAATTCCTAATGATATTGTACAATTTTTAACTTCTTTAATCTGCGGAAATGATCCCAGAACTGTGAAAAGTTCCAATTGTTCTCGAAAAGTCAACTCTATAGCCCAAGATTTAGCTTTAGGATCAGTAAACGGATTTTTAACTGGCAAACATTTCAATCGCTGTAAACGATTGCACTCGTTAGTGACCTTAGGATTGCGATCATTACTTTTCGAAGAATTCCTGCGAAAAGAAGATAAAACCATCGACAATGATTTGATCGAGATTGTTAATCAATTGCAATCAATAACTTTATCGACATTTGAAATTCAAAATACATCATTGAATGATTTATTGAATGAATACTTGATATTTGAATCGGAAGTGTTAAACGGAAAACACGGTAAAACTGCACAGTATTACGCGATGTACATTCGCTTTGTTAGTTACTATCTTTTGTTTTCAAGAAGCATTCGTCTCGGTGATTTTGAACTTTTCAAAAAAGTCATACCAAAGTTAGTCAACTTATTTTTTGTTTTCAATCAAGGAAATTACTCTCGATGGCTACTAAAATATCATGATAATTTGTTAAGAGTGCAAATAACACATCCAGGCCTCGAGAATGATTTTAAAAATGGATTTTTTGGTGTAAAGAGGACAGAAAAAGCCATTTTCACGAATGCTTGTTGATTTGACGTTAGAGCAAACGGTTAATGCTACTGCTTCAAGACGATTAACAGGTATAACGCACTTTACAAATTCTATCTCAGCGCGGCAAAGATGGGCTAAAAGCCATGGTATCCGATCAACTATTGTATCACATACATTCGATGTAACAGGTTTAAAAAGAAGTCAAGTTATCACCGGAGACTTAGAAAAACACCAAATTAAAAAAGATACTACTCAGTTGCAAAATTTTATAACTATATTAAAACAAAATATGAATCCTTTCTACACCGAAGATACTCAAAGTAGCGAAGACACTCAGAGCAATGAAAACACTCAGAGCAGGGAAGATACTGGGAGCGATGAATTGTTTAATATTGCAACTGGACGAGCAGCATCGAAAGAAGTGACCGATTTTTTATTAAATGTCGAAAAAACTGGCCATTGTTTAAGAGAAAAGTTTATTTCTGAATGTGCTGAGTCTGATGATCGTTTCGAATTAACTATTAAACAAAATAAAATACTGAATTTTGCTACTTCAACCCAGAAAAGATTTGTCTCGATAAATAATAAAGTTCAAGAAGTACGACTGCAGCGTGACTTGTTCGGCCGAATGTTAGCCATTTCAATGAATGACAATACTAATGTTGAAAAAATTTTGACTTATCCTCTAACACCTGTTCCAATGTGTATGTGTCACTTGGATGGATCGATTTATAAAACAGATAAATCTGTTTTGTTGAAGTCGTTGGAAAAAGATGTTCAAAGTACAGCCCCAAGCTACACTGACATTTGTTTAGTTTGTTTTTTTCAATAGACTTTTTGTCAATAGACGGATTCTTTCTCATACATTGTATCAAGGATTTACCAAAAACATTCGGAAGCATCTCCAAAAAAATACTTCAAATGGTGACTAACAATGCAGCCCGTGAAATTCATGTAATTTTTGATAGATATTGGTCACCATCTATCAAAGATTACGAAAGATCTCAGCGAAGCGGTTCGTCTGGTAATCGTATGTACGTGATTTCTGGACCTGAACAATCAAGACCATCAGACTTCAATAAAGAACTCCGAAATAGCTTTTTCAAAGAAGCACTCGTGAAATTTTTAATCGTCAATTGGCAAAATCACGAATTAATTCCATTCTTTCACAATAAAAAAGTGCTACTCAATTTTGATAACTGTTATCAATATGAAGCTGTGAATGAACGCATATTATTTTCAGAAAATGATAAGTATACTCTCGATTTGTATGAAGAAGCGGATTCAAAAATAGTATATCATGCGTGCAATATCGATTCAACAGCGAACATTCTAATAAAATGCTCAGATACGGATATCTTAATTATTATGTTGGCTAATATGATTCACGTACAACACAATAGCAAAGTTTATATTCAAACAGGGGTTTGGAATAAGCAACGAATAATTGACGTATCGGCGTTGCATGAAAAGTTAGGAGAGAGAATGTGTCAATCTCTGCCAGGATTTCATGCTCTAACTGGCTGCGATTTTAATCCCGCATTATTTCGTAAGGGAAAGCAACGTCCTTTACAGATCTTAAAGAAAAATGAAGACTTACAAAAAGCATTCGGCCAAATTGGACATGAAGACTGTGATGAAACCGCTGTTTTCCCGATTCTTGAAAAGTTCATCTGTAATTTGTACAACTTTCCGTTATTGAGCTCCGTAAATGATGCGCGATTCGCCTTATTTTTAAAAACCTATAAGGTCAATGATTTGGAGGAACCTTTCCAGAAAAAAAAATTTCAGAATTTTGACTCATCCACTTTACCTCCTACCCAGGCTGAATTAACGCAGCATTTATTGAGGACCAAATATATTGCTACAATATGAAAAAATGCTCATAAGAAAATTCCATCATATTTACGACCAGAAACTTGCGGATGGATATTAATAGAGGGAAATTATACATTTAAATGGTTCGACGGACCACAGCTGCCTAGTACAATACAAGATATTATTGATACTGGAATAAACGAAGGTAATATATTTATCCACAGAACATATAACTTTTCTATTTTATTAAATGTCTAAAAATTATTTTACTTTGTGCTTTGTTACAGGCGATGAAGACCTTAATGCAGAAAGTGAATCAAATGAAGAAGAATATATCGATAGCGAAGGAGATATCACGTCCGAATCAGATTCCGATTGCGAATGTGACTGAAAATGTTGATGTGCAGCGCACTTTTTAACCTCGTCTGTCGCGGCTTTAGCCCTCATTTTTTTGTCTGCCATTTTGTAAATGACTTTTGGAATGTTTAAACTTTAAAATACAATAATTGGCATTCATGTACCTTATGATTTTTTTTTAAATTAATTTTTGCAATCTTTAGCGCAGTCTGCCGGCGAGTTAGCCCCTCGCAAAATGTCTGCCAATTTTTTTACACTTTCTCAAATATATAACAAAACTTTTCCCGTACATAGAATCCCTGTACCTTATGAATTTTTTCCCACCCAAAATTCACCCCTTTCACTGCGTATCCCCCCTTTGCGCCCCAGTTTTGCAATGGCAGACATTCATTTTTATATTCGTCTACACTAATACTATTATTTTTAATATAAATTAGCCATGTACCTGATGCGGGCACTATCTATGTAGCCAGCTCTCCGTCTATAAACACCATCGAATAACTATGGTTTTTATTCCTCCATTAGTAGATTTTCGAGATTGGCAAACTCTGTGATAACTAAATTAAATATTGATCTTTTAACATTATTCTAGGTAGTTTTAAACGTAAAATAAAATGTATCTAAGTAGTATCTCGTTCCTTCTTTTTAAGCTATGTGATTGTGATATTTATTTTTTTTAAGAATGTTTGTAATAATTTTTTTAAGGAAGATTTATAGTCAATAGTAAATATGTATATTCACCTATAAGCAATGGCGTAATATTGTAAAATAGCTTGTCCGTTAATAAAATTCTATTTTATTCTCAATAAGTATCTCTTTTTCATTTCATTTTGGTTACTAGTTACGTATTAAAAATAAATCAAACAACTGTGTCATAAACAATATGTATATTTTCAAAAGTTTTACCACATAAAACAAATACATATATACAAACAAATACAAAATAAGATTTATTTCTTAAAAAATCTAAAAGTTACAAAATAAAATCTATTCCTTAAAAACTCCAAGACGCCATAGTAAAATAATACATTTTTCGGAACAACAAATGACTATATTTTTATAAAGACGGATGAGTAACTAGACGCAATTGTTAACTGCGTTAGAGGAACCTGGAACCCCAGAACTCTAAAAAACTTTTACAAACTATATCTGGATGTATGAATAATAAAAAATTACACAATTTTAAAATTACTTTTAACATTTTCTCAGTTTATACATAAAGAGTATTGGTTTAAAATAATAATCATAGTTTAAAATGGTACAGCAACTATACAAAAAATAAAAATCTAACTCTAAAAATAGTCTTCTTTATACTTTCCCTTAGTTCTGGAAAAAAAAAGAAAATTAAAATAATTTTTTGGAATATAACTATATATTTTAGAATATTTTACTTGTCGATGTCGTTTTGTTGGAAAGTACTCTTGTGTCTCCATTTTATGTTTGTTGGTAAATTTAAACTTTGCCTTGTCTGCTTGCTTCACCGCCCCTTGAATATTATCCATGAATTTGTCAAAAACATCGTCATTTAATGATTCTGCCCATGTTTTGAAATGTGCCCATCTAACTTCCCTGTTATTTAAATCCCTTAATTTGTCTGCTTCTTGTAGTGTTCCTTGGAGAAAATTGTCAATTTCTTGTTTATGTTCGGTCTCAATTTTTGAATTTTCAGCCAGTAGATTTGCTGTTTGATCTGCAACAGAGTTACTACCATATAATCCTTTTTCATGTTCGTTCTCATAGCATCATTCTTGATCTTCCTTTTGCCCTGGATATTCCAGTTTTTGACAATATGCCAAGTACATAAAAGTCTTTTTGGTCCATTTCCCATGACCTTCGTCCATGCATTGAAGTACTTTGAGTCATAATCACTCACAAAGTAGTCAGCTGCAACAGTACCTTGTAATTTCTCTCTTAGTGCACCTAAATTTAAATAATCACTGTAAGTTATTAAACAATAATTCTTTGAGATTTTTTGAACAACCTAAAAAGACTTCCTGGGCCTGTTGATCCAATCTATTTGTTAAAAAAAATACCACTGGAAATCCAGCATTTCTATCATCCTTAACCAAAACTATTATTAAATCCATCCCTCTTCTATTAGTTCCATGAGTGCCATCCACGCCAATTATTTTTGAATTTTTTTTAAGCTTTTCTTCCATCACCGAGTTGATGAAACCCTAAGCAAAATCTTCCTTCTTCAACACTTGATGCATGTTACCTATAATATATCCATCACCAAATAAATCTTCCACATTTATAAATATCTAAGTACTTATGTTTATACCCAACAGTCATCTGTTTATTTAAACCTACAGATATACCACACCAACTACAATAAATCTAGGTACTACTTCTCTTGAACCAGAAAACTAATTTCTTAAAAATGTTTAAACAATATCCAATGTCAATTGAATCAATATTGTTGGTCAGTCCCCTGTAAAAAAATGTAGTACTCATAACAATGACACCATATTCAGAGAGAAGCCACCAGCAGAATGGATTGGTCCAATTGACTTTGGATACACTATATCTATACAAAAATCAAAATAAAAACTATTACATGTACCAGCATATACATACAGTATCTATACATACATATACGTATAGATAGATACCAGCATTCCATTTAAATATGCATGGGATCATTGACGACATGCAACAGTTTTTTTTTTGATTTTTGTATACCCATATATTTACATATTCCCCATCAAGATATAACACATACGTATATTATATAATTTTATTTATGTATAATTACTTTACCTTTTTGCTTGTAAATAAATGCAAAGTTTTTTCCACTGGCATTCCATTCTTGTACCTTTAAAGCAGCAGCTATCATTTCGTTTTGATCCTTTTTATTATTGATATTGTGTTTTCTTATCAAATATGTGATATCATTCCGATTTATCAAATTTATTCGATGCAGTTCAGCGGAGTCTACGTTCCTTGCATCTTTTAAAATTCTATCAGAAGATACACCAGCCTTCAATTTTTCAACAATAACATTTTTCTCTGAGGTGGAAAGATGTAGTCTATTTGGTTCAGTTATATGTCCAGCTTGTGTCCTCCAAAACTTAATAGATACAGTCCCATCAAAGTACAATCGACAAATCAACCGTGAAGGACACATTCCTCTAATTTTTATTATTCGAGCTGCCTTCTCGGTTCTTTTATTATACTTCTCTTGATATCCTAAAAAGTAATTATTGGTAAGAAAAGCTATTTTTACTACTTACTTAATCCAAACAAAAACATGTTTTTAATAATTTTATTTGTTATTTGAACTATTATTATTATCTAGAGCAATTATTTTACTTAAATATTACCTTTAAAATTACTCCTGTTGCAGAAATATGTCACTTCCCTATGATCATTTCCTATATTTGTTCTACGTATTGAATAAGCAGTTTCAATTTTTTCGGTTTGTTTCCATGACGCGTAATTTTCTTTACTGCAAAACTGTAAAATTGATAATTCAATTTTCATTGCATGCTGCTTTTCAAAATGTTCGAGCAATAATCGATGACTTTGTAATATATTTTGTTCTTCACACACTGGACAAATAATTCGACATTCTCTGGGACTAGAAGCTATCTCAACTACGTGTACACGTTTCTTATGGCGGTTTAATAATTTCTTACAATTGAAATTTTTTGGACATAAATTACATGTAACACATGGTTTTCCCTGTGAGGATCCAGCCTTTGAATCCATTCTCAAAATATACACACAAACAAGGGACAAAGCTAGAAAATATAAATATCAACGAAAACAAATAAATATTAACTAATTAATAACTAATAACCACTCTTCTTCTTCTTCCTGAAAAGAATTCGAGAGTCGAGAGCCGGCTGAATTCGAGGACACGCCAGAGGAGTGAAATGCGCATGAACGCTTCAAACAAATCAAATTACACGTCCCTGTGCTTTTTACTGTAGTCTCTTAAAAAGTAGGTATATTTGCCACCCAAGGGTTGCGTCCCTTTTTCTGTTCCCAAGAATTTTGATATTTTCAAGAGAATTTAAAATAGCCTCAATTTGAGTGAAAATAGTGGCAAATTCTTCAAAAGTAAGCTGCTGATCACCGATTACACGTTTAATATGGTGTTTAGTGTTTTTAATGGCAGCTTCCCATAAGCCGCCCCAATGAGGAGATTGTGGGGGACTAAATTTCCATTGAATTTCATAACTAGAGGAAAAAATATGGATGTCATTTTGAGTTTCTTTGGAGGACAACATCGAATAAAGTTCTCTAATTTGATTATTAGCACCTAAGAAATTGGTTATATTATCGCTGAAAATTGGGGTGGGGAGACCTCTTCTAGCAATAAAACGTTTTAGACATGCCAAAAATGCCTGAGTCGAAAGGCTTGAGACTAGTTCGATATGAACAGCCTTGGTTGCCATGCATACAAATAAGGCAATATATCCTTTTTCAACTTTAGCGCGCCTTAAATTCGATGGCTTTTTAAAAAAGGGTCCACCAAAGTCCACACCTGTTTTAGAGAATGGTCGAGAGGGTGCAACTCTTTCCATGGGCAAATCTGACATAATTTGTTGAAAAGTCCGTGCTTTAAATTTAAAACAATTTAAACAGTTGATAGAAATCTTCTTAATTTCTCTTAGGCCGTTAAAGAGGCCAGTATCGAAGGCGAATATTTGATAAAAGAGTTTGGGGACGTACGTGGCCCAGTCTCAGATGTTCCTTTTGTAACAAAAGGTTAAATACCTTATTATTAGAGGGCAATAAAATAGGGTATTTATGATCATAGGGTATCAGTGCTTGTGATAATCTACCTCCGACACGGATTACGTTGTCTGAATCAATGAATGGATTTAATTTTAGAATTTGTTTGTTAGCAATTTTAACGTTGGGTGATTTAGAGAGGTGGAGGAATATGGTTGAGAATGCCTGGCTTTGTATTGATTTGAGAATAAGAAGTTCTGCCTTTTTAAACTGGTCTAAAGAAAGAGGACCGGCTCGTTTAATTACCTGAGCCTTAATATTATGTACAAATCATAAAATGTAAGCTACTGTTCGTTGTAGCCTTGTATAACTTTCAAGTTACCTATACCTTTTGCAAAGTAACTCCCAAAAATTATTTATTGACGTAAGTAAAACTGTGTTGACCTTTCTGGTTTCTTCTGCGGTTGTGGAGTTCTTAAAATCAAACAGATTAAATTTACTTCGGGCCTCGGGGTATTGTAAGAATTGTGGCCCGTGCCACCAGTCGCTCGAGTTTATGAGCTCGTCAGGTTTTAACACGTTGACTGCCTATAAGTATTTTGTGCCCTTGTTCAGAAGCCGTCGGGACTATTTGCAAAAAGTAGTTCGAAAATAGGATTTTTAATACTTTGTATGATTGTGTTTTTTTTTGCTTTTTGGGCCTAAATCTACTTTGACTCAATAGCTGAGTCACCGGCCCCTGAGGTATATTTCTCCTAGAATATGCCGGTGACTCAACATTTGAGTCAAATTTTAAAGTCAGAATTAAAATAAAAAACAAAGAACTTTTAACAGGTATATTTTATATTATGTATTGCACGTGTAATTCTTATCACTAAAACTTTGCAAACACATAACGTAGCAAAAAAAAACATAAATAATTAATTTTTCTTAGGAGTAAATCACAAAAAATAATAACAAAATTAACATTTTTTAAAGAACAAATGAAAAAAAGACCTATTTTTCATCGTGGTAGATTCGAAAGCAATTTCCGAGGCAAAGACCTGGCTTATCTGGACAAACCGGGCAGAAAAATGGCGTGTTCTTGCGCATTTTCTGTGTATAACAAACCCTGCATCTCTTTCTCATTTGACGACCTTTATTATCCATTTCACATTTTTCAGGCAAATGACTAGGCTGGTTTTGTTTGACTTTAGGAGGCTCAGGTGGTTTTTCTTTGGCTTCAGACAACAAATTCTTTATAATATTATGACTATAATCATAGTAGCTTAACTTTTGCTGAGTAGAATATTTGTTATAAAGGTGATAACTATTAAGCAGCATCATTGATATCAGATGAATAGCAAGCTTCTTATACCATCTGATGGTTTTTCTTTCGCTGGCATAATAAGCAAGCATCTGATCTTGCCTGTCGATTCCTGACATGTTTTTATTATAATTAATGATAGCATTTGGCTTTTCTTTTTCCTCGTTTCGTCTATTTGGTTGCTTGATCAGTTCCCCACTAAACTCTGTAGATATAAATAAAACCTCCCTTTTGTCACGCCATTTACCCACTGCAATGCCTTTAGAGTACTTTGTAATAGATTCACCTTTTTTAAGTTTTTTAGAACTCACTTCGGGAGGATTTCCTTTCCTGTTCAGCCTTAAGGTTCCAGTAGCATAGGTTTTTTTTAAAATTAGCTCTTTACATAGTGCAATCGAGTTATAGTAATTATCCATGTATAAGGAATGGCCCTTATCAAGATAATTCTTTGTCAAACTTAAAACAACGTTTGCTGCATGCCCTAATTCTCCCTTCATATCTTTTTCGTCTCCAGTATATATCCTAGTTTTTAACACAAGCCCATCAGGTTCTGACAAAATATACAGTTTCACCCCAAACTTGTGCTTTTTATTTTTAATATACTGGCGAAAAACCAGTCTTCCTCTCCATAGCACCATGGACTCATCTAGTGATAGCTCCTTGTTTGGGTAATAGATCTTGTCAATTCTGTCATTGAAGAAATTTTGAAGCCATCTTATCCTGCACAAACGGTCACCATAATCTGGGTCACCTCTTTCGGGATTTTTAGAAAAATATAAACATCTTAGAATGACTAGAATTCGATTTCGACTCATGTTATTTCTGAAACAAGACAGATTATACAATTCATCGGTCTTCCAGTAGTCCTGCAAACGGTTTAGCTGAATATTGCCCATGTGAAGCCACAGACCCAAAAAAGTTTTCAGTGTTGGCACTGTCAACGGCTTCCATTCAGTGATTCTTGATTTCTCTTTTGTTTCTTTACTTAAAAAGAGTTGTTCGGCATAGTTGTTAGTTTCGGTAGCAATATGTTCCAGAAAATCGTCTGTGATAAACAATTGAAAAAAATCGATGGGGTTGTCCGAGGTTAAATTTACTCTAAGTCCAGGCACACCCGAAAATAAAAAGTCATTTTGATTAGGCACATCAGTCCAGGTCGGAATATCACTGTTACTGTTTTGAACACTAATCGTCTCATTATTCTCAATGTCGGTAAGGCTTGCATCCTCTAAAGCGGCAACATCGGGCAATTCGTCTTCGTCGCTTGAACTCTCATGATCAGTAGGCTCGTATTCACTGCCACTGTCGACGAACGGGTCCTCCTCACTTTCTGATAAATACAAAAGTTCTTCTTGTTCAGATAATGTCAGGGGTCTCATCATTTTGAAATCTGTATGCCTCCGTTTAGGCCGAGAAGGACCTGGATTTTCTTCATCCATGTCAGGAAAACTACTTATCACCAACAAAAACCGATTTCGAAAAAACACGTGTTTATAAGTACACTTGCGACCGGTGAAACGAGACGTATCCCCTGCGGAAGCCGAAACAATACTAAACTCATATACTAAAGCCATGCACATGACCACCGAACATAAACTAGAATAGAAGGATCACTCTAAGCGCCGCCCAAAATGTTGCCTTTCTCACTCGCTTTCTGATGCTACTCTTTTTTGCTGCCCGGTGGCGACTGCGTTATACAGGGGCGTCTTCAATATTAGAACTATAATAGCGTTGTGCGTAAATTTTGTACTTTAAAAATGCCGGCGATATGTTGCGTAGATGGCTGCAGGAGTAAAAGGGGATATACATTTTTTTAAAAATAAAAATGGATTAGTTCACAGAAAAAAATACGCGCTTTTCTTCAGTATTTCTTAAATATCTCGGAAAATTGAGATCCTACAAAAAAATTCAAAAGTGTCAGCGATTTAGAGTACATATTTTTTTTAAATCGTGATTTTAATCTAATAAAATGCAAAATTTTTGGTAATATTCTGTTATTAGTGGTGGTTTTTAACAGTGAAAATTATCCGATTTATTATTAGTTGCATTGCAATCATTTGATTGATATAAATTTTAGCCACTTATACCGTCTAACCATACTTAAAACTGCATTTTTTTCGTCATTAAGGGTGGTTTTTAAGGGTTTAAGTTTCAAAATATTGATGTGTACTATAATCCCCAATGTAAAACTATATTTATTTTGCATATTTATATGAATTCTAGGTTGTAAAACACCTATTTTCCTTTTATTTGAATTTTAGTGGTTTGTTCTTTCATCCCCTATTTAAAAAGCAAATAATTAGGCATTTAATAAGTTTTTTTTATTTAACTGCCTTTTTATATTTCACTGTTACCGAGTTCCATATGCTGAGTGTTGTTATCACATTATTATGTAAATTTTATTAAATATTGAAAAATGGGTATATTAACGAAGTTATTATTAATTAAGTGTATGTAATATTAGGTAGGTAGTTTCTTGGTCAGTTAAGAAAAGAGCATGAAAGGAACGTAAAGCTAAGATTTAATTGTGTACATTCTAATAAACTTAATTTTAAAGCTATCTACCAAGTGTTTTTCTTACAGTTATTTCTTCAAAAGAGATACTTAATAATATTCTTTCAATTTCATTTTAACAATAATACAAAGTGCCTTTAAATTCAAAAAATTCCATATATTACACGCTGCCCGCCGCGATGTACGAAAATATTCCTTATTAAAAATGTTTCAAACACCCCCCGTATCGTAAAGGATTGCCGTCGAGACTAAATAATGATTTACGACCGCGTAAAAAAAGTCGGCACTGTTTAGAAGTCCCTACTTCAAACGGCCGCAAGAGAGTGAACCTACTGTCTTGTTCTTTATACTGTGACATGACTCAACAGTTGAGCCACTGGCCATAGGAGGGGTACCGCCGTGACTCATATGTTGAGTCATTGGCAGTGAACGTGTTAAACCCCTAGACAGGTAGTCTACCGGGTTGTCTTTTGATTTGATATGACGCCACTTCCAATCTTGAGATAATGACTGTATTTGTGATATTCGATTGGCAATAAAGACGTTGAAGCGAGAGGGCTGGCTATTTAACCAGCATAAGACGATTTCAGAGTCAGTCCAGAGATTAACTGATTGAAACGAAAAACACCTATTTGACCAGTCAATTTCAGTCAAAATATATAAAATATTCAAAAACCATTTATTTATGTTTTATTTAGAGTTTTATGATATAAGTAAGTACATTAATTTCATTTTAATATTTATAAATTATTGAAAGCAGTCCAATTTACTCACAACCGTCGTCTACGAAATCCGATATACCTGATTCGGGGAATCCCAACACTCGCAACAAAACGAGTGAAAACGTATTTCGTTTTCGTATTTACTAGCAGGGTTGTTACAGACGGTACAATTGTGCCAAAAGCAGTACAATCCATGGGGATGAAGTACAAGAGTACAATTTATTTTAAAAAAGTACAAATGACAAACCTTAATTGCTGTTTGATTTTTTTGCACTGAAACGGAAAATCCACTACGACGACGCGACGCCGCATAATTCGGTTATTCGGTACATTAAAATACGAGTTAATGGTACCCGTAACTTACGTCAGAACTTACCAATGGGAGCATTTTCCGCAAATCGCGTTCCGCTAATCGCAAATCTCAAGCGTGTGAACTATACTTAGACCTAGCCTAACTTTGTTTGTTTTTTATATTTATATTTTTGAAGTTAAAATTTAAAATTTTATTAATAATAAAATGAAGGTATTTGCGTGGGTGATGGTGGTTAGCTGATTTGATAGCTGAATTAGAGAAGTTGTATTTTGTTGCTTGTTGGTGATTGCCTTGTTTTGTATTTTCACTACCTATATTTTTTTTAAATGGATAGGTAGGTCAAATGCAAAAAAGTAAATGAAGTGAAATCGTTTTGTAAAAATATTGCATTTATTTTAGATTTATTATGAAAAAAAAAAACTCCCCCAAAAAGTCCAAGCCTAGCAAGCACCGCAGCCGAGACCTCCTCAACTCATCTGACTACATCTACAGAATCGACAACATTGGAAACAGAAGTTGATGAAGATGATGTTGAAATTCAAAGTGAAGCCCCCCTGACCTCCCTAACAGCATCTTCAACAAAGAAAAGAAAAACTTCTTCGGTGTCTAATGGAAAGAAATTAACTGAAAGCTTTTGTTGGCTAGATAATACTAAAGATTTCCTATTTTGTAAATATTGCCAGATTAAATTAATAGGCAACAAATTCCATTTAACCAGGCATGGAAAAAATTCACTTCATCTAAACCGAGTTAAGGCTGCAGGCAAGACATCTGCAATATCTACTTTATTGCAAGAGCCATCTCAGCAGAAAAAGGTCAATGCAATTAAGGAGGCAGAGTTAAGACTTTGTTGTTATATTGCTGAACAAAACTTGCCTATGCTTTTAATGGATACCCTTCCTTTATTAAATAAAAAACTGTTAAAAGCTCAATCAAACGGTTAAAAGCTACAAAGCTAATTACTGGCGTATTGGGACCAGCTTTTAAGACTGAAATTATTAATGATCTAAAAAATGTCAAATTTTCTATAATTATTGATGAGACAACAGATTTAAGTGTTAAAAAGTCATTAGTAATTGTAACCAGATATTGGAGGCAGGGACAAATTCAAGACCGGTTTTTGGATTTGGTTGAGGTCGAAGAAGCGACTAGTGAAGCCCTATTCAACATAATAAAAAACATTTTAGTGGAAAATGGAATCCCATTTAACAATGTTATTGGTTTTGCTTCTGACAACGCCAGTACCATGATGGGAGTTGTAAAAGGTGTCCAGGCTCGATTTAAGGAAATTTTATCTCACATTTATGTGCAAGGTTGCACTTGCCATTCCCTTCACCCCTGCTCTTCAGCTGCAGCAAAAAAACTGCCAAACACTGTCGAGCAGTTTACAAGGGATATTTATACATACTTTGCCCATAGCAGCAAGAGGATTTCTGAGCTAAAGGAATGTCAGATTTTTGCTAATGAAAAGCCACATAAGATGTTACATCCTAGTCAGACAAGGTGGCTATCTTTAAAGGTACCTACTTTTTTAATAAAATAAATAATGTAGTTCTTAATTTTTAACTTTCTTTTCAGAATGTTGTGGACAGAATTTTGGAGCATTGGAATTCTTTAATCTTATTTTTTCAAAGAGCAGCTCTAGAGTATAATCTTCCCAGTGCAAGGTCTATTTTAAATGTTCTGCAAAATATAGAGTACAAATTATATCTACTGTTTTTGGCTTATGTTTTAGAATTAATTAACAAGGTAAACATAGAACTACAGTCGGAAAGTCCAAAGCTTCCAATTTTATTAAATAGAATTTCAGCATTGTATAGAACTCTTGTAAGATGTTTTATTAAAAAAAATATCTTAGATAAAACTTCCATCCAAGCCATAAACATAAATGATCCTGCAAACTATGTGCCTCTTGACCAATTATTTGCAGGGGCAAAAGTGGATGGACTGTTGACATCTTCAAATATTTTATGTAGTAAAGAGGTGTTCAAAATTTTAGGGTGAGGGTCTTAGATTTTTATATAGAAATGTGTAAACAAATTAAAAATCGTTTCCAATTTGATGATCCTATTTTAAAATATGCATCAAATTTTACACCCACAATAGCTTTATCAGGTGAAGTGATGTCAATTGCTCAATTTGTAAATTTATTTCCTCACATTTCTGTTGATATAGAGATAGCTAATATGGAATGACAATTATTAGTTGACTTAAGAAAAAACATTGCACATAACAATGACATCAATTTGTTTTGGCGACTAGTGTCAGAACAAAAAAATGTACAGGGGATTTAATGTTTCCAAACCTAATGACAATCGTTAAAATTATATTAGCCCTTCCACATTCATCCGCTAGCGCCGAGAGAGTTTTTTCTCAATTAACTTTAATAAAAACGACTCTTAGAAATAAGTTATTAATATCAACTTGTACTGCTTTACTTCACATTAAAGATAAAATGAAATACACTAATAATGGAGCTCTAAATTTGAAGCCTGATAAAACACTATTTAATTATACGACCACCTTTGTAGAAAGTGTAATCGTAGAAATTGAATAGCACTTTTATACGATTACACTTTCAACAAAGGTCATATATTATGTAACATATTATATAATATAGGTACCTATAGTATATATTATAATACACCAAAATTTTTGGAGTTATATAATATACCGAGATATTTACTAGACGTAGCAACTTTAGGTTCTTAAGTTGCTATTTAAAATTTTATGACATTCACTTGTAATAAAATTTTAATTTTGTTTTTACTTCTAGTGCAATAATAAGCGTAGTTCCTTATTTCTGTTCCTATTTTTATGTTTTGTTTTGGTTTATTTAAAGAATATTTTTTGTGTTTGTGTTTTTAGTTTGTATGATATGTTTTATTAATAAAATTACAGTTAATAAGTTTAGTCGATTTTTTAATAATTCTTTAAATTCTCTATAAAGTATTTTTAGGTACTACAAAAAATAAAAAATGAGAATTCTCAATTATAAAACAATGTACCTATGTACATAATAATATGAATCAATTATTATTATTATGTACATATTATATTATTATATAATTATATAAAAACGTTAAAACAATATAACATTTTACCATATTTATCTAATACCTATATAATTTGATTCCCAATTCCCACTAAAAATTCTCCCTGCCTTATCCCCTCCTCTTTGAATATGGATTTGTGGAAAAAGTACAATGTCATCCAAAAAAGTACAATTAGATCTATCCTTGCAGTACATCTAATGTAGCTCCTTGTAACAACACTGGCCTTGAGAAGCTTTGGAAAAAATAATTCGTGGTCACGCCGCACGCTGTGGTTTGAAGTTATTAGTGTTTGTGTAATGTGTATCATGTTTTTTTAGATTGATGGTAGATTTTAGGTAATTTGTTATTATTATTTTTGTGGACAATATTTGCTTTTTGTAGCAGGCGTTTTTGGTGATTAAGGAGGTGATTAATTTATATAAATATTTTAAGTTAAGCATAAGTAAAAATCAGTTTTAATTTTATATTTTGTTTTTAGAATTTCAAATTTTTCTCTTACAATATGAGTTCTGCAAAAAACCCAAAGAAAGCGTGTTATAAATATTGTGTGCGAACTTGTGAGGAAATTGGACGATTTAAATTTCCCAAGCCAAAAAACCAATATAATGCGAATTTGTTTAAAATTTGGCTTGATAATATTAATAATCCATTAATAAATGGGCGCAGCTACGACGAAATTCATTCTGTATATAAAATTTGTTCCAAACATTTTATTGAAGAAAAAATTCTTACATCAGGCTCTAGAAGAGGCATTTCGGAAAATGCTGTGCCTACATTATTTTTAGGCAAAGATAGTCTTAGTGATAATAATGATAAAATAAGTAAGTACCTATACCCTTTAAAAAGTAGCGCGAGTATATCTGGGTGAATATTTAAAATAGATCATTATTAGATACTCAAAAATAATACAAAAGTGCAAAATAATTTGCATAGTATATTTTTTACACCAAGGGATGATGTAACTTTTTATTCCGAAGCGAAAAGTTTGTAGGGAGTGATACAATTAAAAATATTTTTATTAATATTTTTATATTTTTCATATTAAAATTAGTTATTAGTTTTTATCAAGTTTTAACAAAGGTATAACACAATAAAAGAACAAACAAATTTGTAGTTTTACCGAGATTAAGAATGGTCGCGTGGATGGTATTATTTCCTTTGGTGTACAATATACAGGGTGTCCTCTCCTGATTCCTGATAACTGATTTTTATTAAACGGTATTTTTACAATTAATATTTAGGAATGCCCTAGTTACTTCTTTAATTTATAGTAAGAAAAAAAAATATTGTTTTTCAGGCAGATAGGGTGTATTATACCTTGTTAAAGTAATAAAAATGTATCCCTTAATTTTTTAATTAGGTGTCTCAAAAATAGATTAAGACACCTAATTACCTTGTGTTAATAATCTTATTGATTGATTTATTGATTAATTTACATTGAATTAAAACAAATAAAAAATACATTTCTTCACTTTTTTGTGATGTGAATTGTTTTTTGTGGAAAAATTTTATATGAAGGTTTTTTTTTTTAAAAAATAGCCTCCGTATTTAAAATAAAAGTATATATAATACAACAAGGGACTAAAATGTAACCCGAGAGGAAAAGTTTGTACAATGGCAATTTGTCGAGGTATAAAAATACATTTTACTCTAGAGACTGATACATAATTTTTTGCAACTTTTTATTATTTTGAAGAACTAAAGTACTTAATATTACAACTAAATACTTTAGTCCCTTATGGAATAAACTAGCACTTTAGTACCTGAAATGAGAGACTAAAAGAACCATTTTAGTCCCTGAAGTGCAAAAAATGTTTTTTTACCACACCTACAGTGTGTCCATGGATAGAGTGTGAGTAAGGTATAAATAACAAAAAATTTGGATTAAAAGCTGAGATAAAAATGTTTAATTTTCTGATATATTAAACTATTTTAATTTTTTAAGTAGGTTTGTAAAAACTCTAGTTAGGCTTTTATCATCATAATTTTTTGTTATCATTGAAAAATTTGGGATAAAATAAAAGACTATTACCTACCAAAATAACATAAATTAAATTTTTAAGTTATTAAATATTTTTATAAACTAGGTACTTAAAAAATTAAAATAGTTTAATTTGTCTGAAAATTAAACATTTATCCCAGCTTTTAATCCTAAACAACTTTTCTTAATAAACTTTTCTGATATCTTTTGAAACTAGAATACTTTTAACCTTTAAACCTTCACAATATTTTTATTAAATCAATTAAGCAGGAGCGATTTCCAGAATATAAATATTCCCAGAATATATAAATTTATACCCTATATACCCACACTCTATTTGTGGACACACTGTATTATATCTATATTTAAAAAATATTATAACCCGTATAATTCGTTTTAAAAGTATTTTATAATTTTAGCAATATTTGACAGTCAGGACTTGGCTCATCTGGCACTTTTAATAATTTACCATCAGTGTTAGAAAATATTGAAAATCCATCCAGGAAAAGCAATATTGATATTGGTAATATACACTTTGCTGCTATTGAAGGTAAATTGTGGATATGGGTCTATACATATAGGTATAGTAAAATCAGCCTAAAAATAAAATTTTGACTTAAATCTTAAATATTGGCACCCCCATCCCCATACCTTCTATTCAAAAATCTATCATAACTTTTTTGAGGGAAAAGCCAGTAAATTTTTTTCAAATTTTAATATGTTGTTAGTTCCAAGAATTTTGATATAGCACTTGTCATACTTTTAATTAACGGTTTCAAAGATACATGGTATTGGCAATTGCCAATATATATCAAATTTTAAAAAATAAAAAAGTTTAAAAAAGTATGGCATGTGATGTAACAAAATTCTTGACATTTTATGTACAAACTAAAAATCTAATAATATATAGGGACATTCACATAGTGACACATATACCATAGCAACCGAAAAAAACTGGGACAAGATATAAAATCTGTACTATTTTTTTAATTTTTCTGTCACGATTTGACTTTTTGGCATGGACTTGAAATGGAACAAAGATTAAGATTAAATAGTTCGAAAGATTAAGGTTTATTATTATTAAGCTTGTCCCATGTCATGTTCAGTTCTACAACATATTAAAATTTAAAAAAAATCGACTGGCTTTTTTTACATAAAATCTGCGCCATGTCCTTTCTATACATATTAATAATAAGCTATTTTTAATTTTTTTTCTCCCTAGTACCCACCAACCTCATTACTTATATATTTTTCAGATTCTTATTCATCTCTTAAAGGATCGACGTCGATTTTAAAAGAGATCATTGTAACGCGAGCAAAATTCCTGTCACCTAAAGCCCGTCATCTTTATAAAAAACTTGTTATTTCAAGCAACAAGTTCGCAAAAAATAAGTCAAAATTAAAATCATTTAAGGACAGACTGGCCGAAGCCGAGAAATTGGCACAATCTCCCCAATTTGAGAATCTCATAAAGTCTGTGAACACCAGGACCTACAACTTTATTTTATGCCAAGTACGAACTCAAATACAAAAGCCTAAAGCCCGAAGATTTTCGCTAGACGAAAAATTGTTAGCTTTGACAATTTTAAAACCTAGTAATAGAGGCTATAAATTACTCTCAAAAATGTTTGCTCTACCATCAAAGCTGACTTTAACCAATTTATTAAATAAGATTCCTCTCAAGCCTGGCATTAATCGTCATCTTTTTAAAAACATGAAAAAGACGGTTCAGAAAATGAAACCTCTTGACCGTCATTGCATTCTTATTTTCGATGAAGTGGCTATTGGTAGCCTATTGTCTTATGACTCACGAGAGGATGAAATAAAAGGAATCGCAGATTTTGGACTTGGACAAAGATATCCGAATATTGCAGACTATGCCAATGTTTTTATGATCAAAGGTTTATTTCGGCAATGGAAACAACCGATCTGTTTTACGTTTAGTGAGGGTCCTACAAAGTCCGACACTATAAAATATTTTATTAAAAAAATTGTACAATTCTGTCACGAAATAGGACTGAAAATACTAGCCACAGTGTGTGACCAGGAAGCTCCCAATCAAGCAGCAATAAATCAGCTCAAGAAGGAAACCAGCACGTATTGCCTTAGGAACGGTATCGAAAATAGATATGTGGGTTTTTTGGTTGACAAAAAAGAAATTATACCCTTATTCGATACACCTCATCTCTTCAAGGGAATAAGAAATAATTTGTTAACAAAAGACCTCCATTTCCAACTAAAGGATTCATCATTTATTGCCAAGTGGTCGCATATAGAGCAGCTGCATTTTCTAGCCAATGAAGATGACGTACGTCTGTGTCCAAAATTAACGATGAGCATTTGCTGCGGGACAAAATTAGGAAAATGCGTCTAAGCTGTTGCACCCAAGTGTTCAGTCATCAGGTTGGCGCATATATGAAAAAAATTTTAAGTTGGAGTAAGTCGATATTTGTCTGTTTTTACTATTGCTAATAACTATTTCTTTTACAGATGTGCCCGTCAATCTCGATAGAGACGCTGATGGAACTGCAAACTTAATATTCTTGTTGGATGGATTGTTTGACAGTTTAAATTCCAGTAGAAAGTTTGGCTCACCGGGGAAACCGCTAAAAGGAGGTGTATCATCCGGAACTGATCATATAACATATTGGTATAATACTATTAAAATTTTATCAACCATGAAGTTAAAAACAATTGATGATACCTCAGAAAAATTTGTTGTGGTACCATCCTTAAAGAATTTAATATAAACTTTAAAAGGTATGATCTATCTATGTCAAAAAATATTTAGTATTAGTCCAAAATCATATGTATTAACTAGGGTTATTCAGCAGGATGCATTGGAGATTTTTTTTTCCTGTATTAGAGGGTATAGTGGTAGAGAAAATTCTCCAAGCGTAAATCATTTTATTTCCTCCTTTAAAGCTCTACTAACAAATCATTTCGAGTCATTCGCCTGGAGCGAATTGCGAGGAAGATGAAAATGATGGACCCTTGGAGAATTTCAAAGATTTTCTTTCACAAGATAATTCGGTAAACATTTCAAACTCAAATAATACCATGAGCATTAATCTTAAAAGTGTTCCTCCTGCTCCAAGACGATCAAAAATCTCCCGATGTGTCTACAAATATATTTCTGGTTTTATTTTGAGAAAGATGAAAAAACTGATTAAGGGTAATTTTTGTAAAAGGAACATGTCATCTATTGACCAAATGACAGATCTTCATTTTATTGAAGCTAGGCAATATAAAAATTGCAATTTGACAGTTCCGGGAACATATTTTAACTTTCTGGTAAGCCAAGCGATACCACGACTTTTTTATTTAATTCCGAGAGTTTGCCATGTAACAAACATTTCTATAGTTTTGCAAGAAATTATTTCTAAAGAATTGCACACGTCTTTATTGAATTGTGCGTTGCATGAAAATACCGATAAAATATTTTTAAAATATATCGTTAGACCCAATTAAAATTAATGCATATAAAAAAATTTTAAAAAGAAAAAAAAGGTACCTTTTTACCTTTTTTTTTCTATACATACCAGGTGTTAACAGGCATTTCTTTAAGTAATTTTAAGACGAGATTTTAAAGTCCAAATTTTTGTTTTTTCGTGATTATCTTAAATATCATATATCCAATTTTGCTGTCATTTGACATTACAAATTATACTATAATATAGTAAGATTAAGATTATAGTAAGATTTTCATTTAGTACCTAGTTGGATTAATTTTGTGAAGGTTAATGATTAATGGTGTCCCTAGCGATACCTAAACAACAATTTTTAACCAAAAAAATGCCCGCCACTGACCTTGGATTTGGACCTATGGATTTTTAAAAGCCTTTTTAGATAAATCAATTAAAAATACAGCTTTTTTTTTCTTAATTTTTTTGTATCTTGCTTAGTTTTCGTGAAAAAAAATTAAATACACCTAATTCCATGTGTAAATTGTCTTTGCCCTATAGACCACACAATAACATTTTTTGAGAAAAAAAAAGAAAGGTTTTTTCCATGCTTCTTGTTTAGTTTAGAGAATGCAATTAAACACAATTTATTTATTTTTTCTCAAAAGCTAAGCAGGAAAAAATTCGAGTGACAAAAAAGCTGTATTTTTAATTGAGTCTTTTTAAGTCTCAAAAATAGCCATTTAGGTACCACTAGGACAAAGACAATTTATATAAAGGGTGTCCCACAAAGAAATACGGCAAAAAAAAATGTAATAATACCTCAACTGATAGGTATTAAAAAGTTAAGATAAGGAAAGTGCAATTCGTTTTTTCAATTTAGGTCAATTTATAAAATTTCCATCCAGATTCCTCCTGCAGAAAAAATATTATACGTAACATGATCCAAAAGTGATTTTATTTACTAATATTTCATTCTTCTGCAAACCTTTACGTTTTATATATATACTTAGGCATACAATATAAGTTTATATTTTTACTAAAACATAAAGTAGTTAAAAAATTACTCTTTCTGTACATTTTCTTTCATTTAAATGTGTTTTATTAAATAATATCACAGATAAAGTATTATGTAATATAATATGTATTTCCACATTGTTACATAGACTTGCTGTATATTATGTATGTGTAAAATTAAAATACATGCCAATAAAAAAAGAAAAAAATTGCATGTTTAGTATTTTTTATTTCCGTTTTGTTTTTGTTATATCTACTTAAAAAAATTAGTTGTTAAGGCCCAGTTTTATACCTTTCAGTAAATTTTCAACTGACAGTTAAACTAAAGATTTTTTTAACATTTTGAAAAAATCTAACCTGTAGTTAAAGTGATTTTATTTAAACTGAAACATATAAAACTGGGTCTAAAGGACTACTAATTTAAAAACATCGGTAAGTAATAAAACGCATTCACCATCCCGTCGAGCGAGATCTTAGCTCATTTTTTAGTCACGGAGAGCGCTGAAAGCTGATCCCAGTTGTCAACATTGCAGATACTTTTCTAGGCGGGGTATATTATGTGAGGCTTACATTCGCATCTGGTTTAGGTAATCTGTGACCCCGGTGCCATAGCCTAGGAGAATGTGTAAATATGCCTCCCGTACTTCATAAATAAATTTAAAATATTTACAATTTTCGTGCTCGCATATTTAATTATTTTTGATTCGTATGGTCCAATTTTTTATTTATTCGGTAACCTTTAAAAACAATAACACATGTTATATGCTAGGAAGATATATTTTCCTTTCAAAAATTTTGCCGTTATATCTGTATTATTTATGAATCGTTTTATTTCAGTACTAACTAATAAAGAAAATTTATTTGAAATATTTTGTATGTTATGAGCCGGCTGATTTTTGCCTTTATACTTGCTGATTACTTGTGTTTTTTGGAATCTTGCAGTAGATGAATCTAAGGAATTTATTAAGTTTTCTCTTTTGTGCACTTCGGTAGTTGGAATTAAGTTACAGCTATTTTCAGATTCAAAATTTTGTTCGGGTTGTCTTTTAATAACATGGGCTATTGCATATTCATTTCTTTTAACTAAAGCTAAAAATTTCATTCTATTTTTAAAATTATCAGAAAATTACAGAGTTGTGAAAGCCTCGAAGGACTTGCTCTTGGACAACAACTATGAATATTTGCAATTTCTTATTTCATATTAGATAAAAACTCTCCTATTTTCAAAATATATAATTTATTTCCACGTTTTTTCGGTCTTCCTGGGATACCTGCCTTTATAACTGAAATTGTGTGATTAACTGACTTGACACACAGAATATAACGATTACACTTAAAAATGTTCTTTTTATTTAAGCTTAAATATTAAATTTTAATAAAAACCTTGTAAATTAAAATATTATTTAAAAAAGTTAATATATATATTCAAAAGCCGATTTAGATTAATTATTATAAAAATCCAGCTCAAGTTAGTCTTGACTAGATTGTAACCTAGGATAATTTTCTTATCTAACCTTATCTAACTATACCACTTAACCTTAACTAACCTAATATAATCCAACTTAACTGCAGTGTAAAAAGAAAATCTCAAAAAAATTAGAAAGACATTTGTGTAAACAAATAAATAACATAAATTAAAATCAACCAAACTAATTAATAAAAACCTCTACTTTACAACCTCACTAGACAAAATATCTAAATGTTATATAGCAAAGTAAGCGAATAAGCGCACAAAATTCCGTCCTAAGTCCAAAATGTTATTTTATTTCGACTCCTGGTCGTCGGTATATTAACTTTCACCGTCTTCTCGAAGCAAAATGCATCTAGTGGGGGTAAAGTATAGATAACGGCGACGCCTTATAATCGGGTTTTTTCCTTCAAATTATAAATTCGACTCTCACCTTGGCTCATTTCCCAAAAAAATGGAAAAAAGCAAAAGTAATTCTTATCCCCAAGCCAGGAAAAGACTTAAAAATAGCTTCAAATTGGAGACCAATTTCTCTGCTACCTACCTTAGCAAAAATTACCGAGCGTTTCAGAAAAGATCGCCTTTTCGACGCCGCAGAGGAAAAAAATATAATTCCCTCCTCACAATGTGGCTTTATGGCGAGACTTTCAACAGATCACCAATTAGCCTACATAGTTCAAAATATCATCGATAATTTAAATAAGCAAAGAGCCATAGGTTCATCATGCTAGACGTAGAAAAAGCGTTTGACAAGGCCTGGCATGGTGGCCTGTTGGCAAAACTTCATGGTTTCGGTTTATCGATAAACCGTATAAAATTAAATAATACAATCCTACTTAGAAAAAAGCACATTTCAAGTATCTCTCAATGACTCCCTTTCACCAATAACTGAAATAACAGCGGGTGTCCCTCAGGGATCCCCCCTTTCACCCCTGTTATACAATCTATACCAAGCCGATATACCGCACAATAACCCTCACTCAGACTTAGCATTATTCGCATATGACACCTGCGTTTTTGCATCCCATAAAAACCAAAATAAAATAGTAGAAAATTTACAAAAACATATTAACAAAATCTCTTCATGGGCAAAAAAATGGAGAATAAAAATAAATGAAGAAAAAACACAGGTCATTCTAATCTCAAGAAAAAAATCTAGAATTTTCACAAGAGTTAAATTAAACAGAAAACCTATAAATTGGTCAGACAACGTAAAATACCTTGGTATTCACCTAGATAAACTAGGCAATTCCAATTACCACTATAAAAACAAATTTTTTAAATTAACTTTACTTTTTTAAGTTACTTTAAAACGAAACAGTAATTTAAGTATAGCAAACAAAATGTTGATTTTTAAACAAATCATAAGACCAAAATTACTATATGGTTATAACATATTCATAAATGCTCCTAAATTAAAAAAAAAAATTACAAATTTTTCAAAACAAAACATTAAGGATGATCTGAAACTCCCCATGGTATTTCAGAAACACTGAAATACATAGGGACTTAAACATAGAAACCGTGGAAGAATTCATGAGAAAAAAACACACCAAATTCAAGGAAAGCTTGAATGAGTGTCCTAACACAAAAATAAAAAACTTTTTAAAAAAAATTAGAAGTATAAAAAAAACCTACAAAAACCTTTTCTACAAAATTAAGAGGTTGTGCTTAAAATGTAAATATCAAACCAATACAAAAATCACTATAGGGGTTCTAAACTGAGCCCCGCCTGGTGCGACAGCACTCTCTCTGGTCCCCTCTATCCAAACCATCCTACTAAATCTCCCGCACAGCTCCAAATTGGAGGTTTCAAAATAAAATAAAAGATAGTAACAAAATTATAGTTGTCAGCTAATGACACTTAAAAAGGCAAAAGCAAATAGGCTAGCCAAAATGATTACTGTATAATATGATGATGAATCGGGTTTTTGCTTCTCGACTAGAGAACCGTCCGGTTAAGCCTCGAGCGCATATGATATTAACTGTTATTGTTCTAACGAATTATTAGAACTTTATTATACACCTATTTTGTTATATATTTTAATGAAATACTATGAGTTTGAATAACTATTTGATGTGGATTTGAATTATTACTAATTACTACGATTTTTTAAGTTATTTGGGTGTGGCTTACACCCCTTCATCCTCTTAAAAAACGTGTGTCTCTGAGATATATCGTGTATTTTATTATAATTCATTTATATGCCAAGTTTGAAGGTGTAACAAAATTATTACTAATTACTACAATTTTTTAAATATATGTAATTATAGTTTTTGTTTTAACTTTATTTTAGATGTTTCAAATCAGATTTAATCCTTAAATATGCAAAAAAATAGATTGCGTGCAGAACTTTTCTGGGCGACTGTAAAAATCTGATTTTCGTTTCTAATTCTGTTGCTAACTTCCGTGACGTTAATAATAATAACCCTGGACCCACATTTAGGCATTGTGCGATAAACAGTGCAATAGATAGATATCTTGCGAAAAGTTTCCAAATGAACATGTGTCATATGAAACATATGACACATGTTCAACATTTTTTCCATTTTTTCAACTGAGTTCAACATTTCGTTTGGATATCCTAGATCTGATACATATATTCTGTTAACCGTTATTCATATAATTACGTTTTTTTTTTGTATCCGGCAACAACGCCATTATCCGTTTGGGCAAACTCGCGTCTAGCTCCTACATGCAACTAAGCTTTCAGGTTCGGAGTTCGGACGTTCGGAGTGGTCGAGTCGGTCTCGATCGATCTGGCAGATTTAGGCGCGTAAAATCGAAGTCGTTGTCTTTGTCCCGTTATGTGGAATGTTTTGAATTTAAATTAAATTCTGGTTTAAACTTCAACGTAATCGACTGTATTTGGTGTGTTAATCGTATGTGATTGAAGCAAGTAGTGCTCATTTATTATTATCCGTTTAAAACATGATGAAATAAACTGCAGTTTTTGTTCAAAAACTTTGTCGAAGAAATCTTACCTTAAAATGCACTTTGAGAAATTTTATAAAGTTAGGAAAACCGTTGTTATTTTTAAAAACGTTATTGTACTTGTTATTTTTCTCAGATGAGTTCCTAACGGTATATCCCGTAAAAAGATATGACTACAATTGTGATATATGTGATTTTTCTCATTTATGAAATTTGACATGTCACAGAAAAACTCACCAAGATCAAGTCGTAGATCATGATACAGACAATTCACAACAAGTAAGTCATAGGTATTACTTCTACATGATTATAACTAAATATTTTAATATATTTTAGCATGGGTTAAAGAAAGAAAATGTCTAATTTGTAAACAGAAGTACGACAAAATTTTGGATCATTTTAAAACACGTCACGATTTAGATATTGAAATTGAAAATTTTGCTTCGGAGGAAGAGTTCAAAAAATGGAAGTATATGCTCGAAACACAGAACAACTCTTCTTTGTTAAACAACGAGGCTATATACTACCAAAAAATTACTTAATTAAGTCTGTATACATTTGTCATCGATCTGGTACATACATAAGTAAAAGGCAAAAGACTAAGGCACCTAAAAACCCAAAACTCAAAAAAAATTGATGGTTTCTGCCCTGCAAAGATGGAAGTTATCAAGAAAGATGGCAATTGTTCAGTAATCTATACAAGGACGCATGTTAGACATGACAATAGTTTAGGGCATTTGTTCTTACATCTGTAGAAAGGCAAAATATGGCAGAAAAAATTGCTGGTAAAATACCGTTCGAAACCATTTTAGATGAAGTCCGTTCTTCCATATATGGTTCTAATCTGGACCGAATCCATCTTCTTACTAAAAAGATTTATACAATATTGAACAGCAATTTAATTTGAATGCTCTATCAGTACGTCACCAAAGCGATGCTGTTAGTGTAGATGCTTGTGTTAAGAAAATGCAACAGACAGATGACTGCGTTTTATTTTACAAACCCCAAGACTGTGATAGCTTTGAATATCCAAATTTAAAGCCTGAAGATTTTGCTCTCATTATTATGAATGATGGACAAATATGTATGCCTAAAAAGTATGGAAAGGATTGTATTTGCATTGATGGTACCCATGGCCTCAATAGTTATGGATTTGATTTGACTACAATTTTAATATTGGGCGATGTACGGGAAGGTTTCCCTGGTGCATTTTTGATTTCAAATCGCACTGATCACGAAATAATGGCCATCTTTTTTTCTATAATAAAAAATAAATTAGGGGAAATAAAACCAAAGGTCTTTATGTCAGACATGGCGGATAGTTTTTACAATGCCTGGATACAGATCATGCAATCTGCCAAGTTGGTGCTGTTTATAAAGAATTAAGGACACTTATGCAGGAAACAGATGTCACTGCGTTTACTGCAATGATTGACACGTTTATAAGTAATCTTTTAACTGATACTGAGACTGAGGAGTTTGGGCAGTACTTTCAGGCACAATATTTGAATAAAGTAAAGTTATGGGCATATGCCTATAGATTGCATAGTGATTTAAACACCAATATGCATATTAAACGTATGCATAAAACCATAAAATACATTTACTTAAATGGAAAAAATATTAAAAGATTGGATAAAGCTATACATGCCATCTTACGATTTGTACGTGACAAAATGTTTGACAGGTTTGTAGAAATTTGAAAGTAGAAATTCTAGTTTCAGCCGTTGATATATTACATTATATTAAAATTTTAAATTTTGCATATTAATTTCGTTAAATAAGGGTAAACTGTCATCAAAATTGAGTAAACTGAGAAAAAGGCACAAAACAAGCCTAAATTTAGATTTGGGTAATGTTATGGCAAGCAAAATCTCTAACCAATGGGAAGTTTTATCCTCTGGCCATTAGGAATTTTAAATTGTGGAAGAAGTGAACAAACAGTGCACATGTAACTTATGTTGCTCTGAATGTGATAGTTATTTCCATAAGTTCTTATGCACCTGCATTGACTCTGCTATCAGATGGAATATGTGTAAGCACATACATTTGGTATGTAGATATCAAAAAAGTGCGGCAATAAAACCAGGGACATCTCAGACACGTGAAGAAAATATTTTTGAAGGTAATTTTTCAAAATCAAATATTTTTCTAAACACAGAATATTCACTGCTAATTTGCTACTAAGCAGTTCTAGTGCATAAATATATCAAATAATTTTCATAATAACATATTAATGTTTATGTATTTACCTATGCACTATACTTAATGATATTTTATTTTTACAGGAATAGAAAAAAAAGGATAAACAGATACATAAAATATTCATTAATGGTTTTAGGTTTTTCAGAAAGAAAAAAATATATATTGTATTAAAATGCTTTAAAATAATTTACTAAAAAAGCACCACCTACATATTTAACAGTTTCCACAAATTATTTTATTTCTGATATTTTTCTATAATATACAGATTTTATTAAATACATTTTCCTTTAAACCATAAAAAGAATGGTGACTTTTTAAGAGGTCAAAAAATAAATGAATATAGTATATTTTAATCTGCAGTAGATGTATATGTATGTAGTAACAATTAAAAAATATGCATGGTGTTTATTATTATTTGTTTAGATAATACAAAAAAAATGCAATAGGTATACATAGTTTGGTAATAATTAACTGGGCTAAGGTATATGTAGGTGTGACAGTGTTACTCATGTTCTTTATATAATTTATATAATTAACTCAATTTTCTTATTAACTTTAAGATGAGCATGAGTTGGTTATTGAAGAAGACAACAGTGGGCCTAATGAAATTCTAGAAATTAGTCAACTTCTTTCAAAGCCCGATCTAGAAGCATGCAAGAAACTTGCTGCCCCTTTCCAGCCCACAATTGCTGCATTAAGAACCCAAAGGACCAAAATACCTCCTCTTTCAGAAAAAACCACAAAAAAGTTCCACACAACAAAAAGGTCGTACCTCAAAGGCGTTATATGCAATCAAAAAAAAAGAGAAAAAAAATAACTGTGTCTGCCCTAAAATTGACCCAAAAAGATATTAACTTGTTAGCCAATCAACTTTTAAAATAAAAATAACAGTAAATTGTTCAGTTGTTGTTTTATTTAGTAAAGATTTTTCAACAAAAAATTGAACAGACTTTCAAAATGCACTAAAAAGTATGAAATAAAAATGTTTAAAATATTAAAAATTTAAAATTTTTGAAGGCGGCTCTTGATTTTTGAAATAGTGCGTCTAATAATAAGCTGCCTTCAAAAATTGAAAATTTTTAATATTTTAAACATTTTTATTTCATACTTTTTAGTGAAAACTATAAGATACCTACTACCTACATTTTATCGTTTTAACTTCATTTATTATAACACATTCCTTTAGTCACTTTTTATTTTCTACTAAAACGTCTTTTATAAATTTCCTTAATTTTTGTCTAAAATAGTTATATAAATGAATTTCCTACCTTAAAAAATCATATATTTGATATATTACACGAATAATTTTAATTGAGTGCAATTTAACCCCCTTACCACCCTAATTTTTAACCCCTCTAAAGTTAGTGTTATTATTCTAAGTAAAAATCAAATGTATTCGAATCAAATGTATCGAAACCGAAACAAATTGTAATAAAAACTTCATTATTCATGTTTTTAACTTTTACCCCTTATTTTTTACCGCCTAACATTTTTGCATCTTAAATATATTGTTATAGAATTAGTTTTGATACTTTCTGCATGCAGGAGTGAAAAAACTAACTGAATTCGTTAAGTTAATTCGGACTTTTAGCAATAATAGACCCATATCACACTTACAATTTGATTCACCCCTTATAATTTGTTTAGCAAAAGAATATTTTAATATTATCTAATTTAACATTATAATTTATATTCATTACATTATTTAAATCGTCGCGCGTTAACCTCGGGATCTGAAAACGCCCCAAAGCTTAGTTGCATGTAGGGGCTAAACGCGAGTTTTGGGCAAAAGGCAAGAGGCCGAGCGACCGAATTATTATGTGGGGATCGGTGGTAGGGGACTCACGGCGCTCGCGACTCTTCAATCATGATGTTTTGTTCCTGTTTGTTTTAAAATAATATGTGGTGGCAATTAGTTTTGATCTTCCTTATCCTGGACGGAAGCCGGCTAATACATATAACTTTAAGGTTAGTCCTTTCCAATTTGTCCATAATCAATCCATCAATCAGTTGCCTATACCGATTTACCGGATTATCGATCCCTATCTCGTTATTGGGAATTGAAGATTGTCTCGATCACGTTTAAAATATTTTGGTTGTTGAACTGTAATATCGATATGGATACTCTTTTTTTTTACACGAAAATAAACTTAATATTTTAAAAACTCGACTAAAAGATGTGAGTTCTCTATTGAAAACACTCCGAAATATGCAAACCGAATTTGAAAACCTTATCCTAAGCGATTTTCCTGACAATTTTAATGAAAACGATCGCGAATCGTTTGAAGAACGGTATATTATAACACAATCAGCCAAGCCGAACAAATAATTAATTTACGCGAGCAGTGCTGCCAGATCGTCGCTGTAACTTTCGGTAGATGTAACCGACTTTTTTCGGTAGATTGGAGAAAAAATCGGTAGAAATTAATATTGTCGTAATTTGATGCAAACAATTTTTTTTAAGTCATACATATTTGTATAAAATTATTTATTTAAAATTATTATCTGTGTTTTCTACAATAAATGAGACCCAACACATGATTTTTTAAAGAAAATTTATTTTTACCAAAAAAATTATACAAAATATTATATAATATATAAAAGTGTTACATAATATAATATACATTATATTGTAGGTATATACATTGTATATACCTACCTATGTAGGTACCTAAAGTATTGCTTTAGGTATTGGCCGTTTAAATTTGGCCTAATATTAAAAGCCGAATAGTAACACGGCTCAAGGATTGTTGATTACTTGGCCCTGACGGTTGTCATAGTAACCGCTAGAAATGGCAGTAAGATAATGGATTATACCAGAAATGTCAGTATTGCTTGTAATTTCGTAAATTTTTAAAAACCAATATGCCGGGGCGATTAAATTATACACAAGAAGATTATTTAAATTTGTTTATTATCTATGGAGAGTGTAACAAAGTCTTATCGAGGACATGCCAAATATTTGCCGATAGATTCCTGGAAAAACAGAAACCATTATGTTGCGCTATTAGGCGAATAATAGAAAATTTTACAAATTTTGGCAAAGTAACAAGTTATTTTAACAAATGTTCAAAATTTCCTCCTTGAACTTCTAAACATTTTTCACATCTGCGATTTATATCATCATGGGTTGCCGCTCCAATTGACTCTGGAGATAAACTTTCAAATGCTTGTCTAACCCTTTCCATACAATCCTGCTGCATTGTCAATAAATTAAAATAAACAGTATTTTTTATTCTTCCCTAAATAAAATAATCTAGAGCAGTTAAATCCGGAGAACGAGGAGGCCACAAAATAGGTCCGTTATTAGCAATCCACTTGTCATTAAATGATGCGTCTAAAAATCTCATTACAGGAAGGGTTCTGTGTGATGGTGCACCATCATGTTGATAATAAAGGTTTCGGTGTTCTGCCAATTGTAAATTCATTAAATATTCTGTATCCAAACCTTCTAGAAGCTTCTTCTGCCGCTTCTAGCAGTTACTATGACAACCGTCATGGCCAACTAATCAACAATCCTTGAGCCGTGTTATTATGCGGCTTTTAATATTAGGCCAAAATTGTACCAACAGATTTTTTGCCTTCAAATTTTTCCCGCCTGAAACTTGCCAACATGCTCTCCATTTTCTTTTTTACCTCTTCACTACCACACTGCATGTTTTGACCAATATTCACCCAGGCGTCATGCTTTTTTATTTTATTGTAATACAATCCGTGTTTGGGATTCCACAACACAGGGTTTTGTTCATAAATGTCAATTAATTTTAAACATGCTTCCCTATTCCACTCCATTATCAAATTATTATTTAAATAATAAAACTAAATAACTCTTTCTTATTTTTGCCGTACCTTCAAAACACACAGACAACTCGAATGCTGCGAACCGCGCGAACTATATTAATTTCGTCAACTGAATAATTCGGCGAACAATAAACCTCTTTGAGCATTTCCGATTTACCGACAAGCTCCGGAAAACGTTCCGGCTCGTTAGATTCGGCTCGGGCGCAAGTCCACACTTAGCGAATTCGGCTTTGCTCGCTCAGCTCTTTCTGTTCGTTCGGGCTAAAATGTTCAAGTCTGGACCCACCTTTAGGCGAAAAAATAATAATTGTTCATTTAAAATACTTTCCGTTAAAATCGTCTGTTCAACATTTCCTCCCAAATATATATTTTCAATCGCCAAAAAATTCTCGGGATTTTTAAATTTAATATTTTGAATAAGTCTATTTGTTATATAATCTCGCTTTAAAAAACAATCAAATATAGTTCTTAAAATGTTACTAATATTTTTATAAATAACATGGACTTTTGGTGACTCAGATTGCATTTCCTTATTAAGGTTATTAAAAAAAGGTATTATAAAATCCAAAAATTGTAAAAATAATTTAGTGGTAGGATCTCTGAGTTTTCTTAACCCTTTCACGACGGCAGGTAAAAGTTGGTTTCGTGCCACACAGACCGGAGTTTTTACAGTGGCACATGGGCGGCTGACGAATATATTCGTCACTTCTAAAAAATGGGTTTTTATTACAAAAATTACGTAAAAAGGTGACAATAAATTTCACTTATGATTTTATTTATTCGACAAATCAAAAGATATATTGACAGACTAAAACTTAAACTCTATACAAAAGAAAGAATAAAAAGAAATTTAAAAAAATAATATTCTAAAAGTCGACTTGCTCGTGGTATATTTGGAAACATGGCGTAATAAACAGTCCGACTCCACAATTGTTGCACATATATTTTGAATCCTTTCTCTTCTTAGGCCCTTTTGTTGTGTGAGAGCATACCCAACATCTTCTGAGTTGTAGTTTGCCATTTTTTCGAGGGACTTCCGCGGGAAAATGTTTTTCCGACAGCCTTGCAAGTCCAGTACAATGCAAAGCTCCAGGTTTAGGGGAATAATTTGATGGATACCAATAAATAATAACAAATATTAATCCATCAGAAAAAAAAAACATTCTTACTTTTGAAGTATCTGTCGGATAACTTGTAGATGAAATGAAGGAAATGATGTGTGGTTGGGGTTTTGAGTCTTCCATAAAGCGTGAGCATTCAGCATAGAAATATCTAATATGTGGAAAAATATTTTTTTATGCCACTTAATGGTTTTTCTAGTACAATCCACACTGCTAATCATCATGTCAGCTCTATCTATGGCTCCCATGTTTTCGTTATATGAAAGTACACATAATGGTTTCTGCTTATTTTCCTTGGTAATCCTGTCTATTTTAGGAAGAATAATCATTTTATTCTCATGAAAGGTTGTGAGCATCTGTACGTCAAGACGATCTTTCTACTTCAGAGCTAAAATATGGTTACTGCTCCTCCATTCAGTTTCTCCTTTCTTTAACTTTTTTTCAAATATCGGCATGTGCTTTCTGTTGGCACGTACGGTTCCACAACTATTAGTTTTATGCTCAAACAAATAGCTTGCCAAATATGGACTGGTGTAATAATTGTCACTGTAAAATGAATGTCCTTTGTTGAGATAGGGCTCTAGAAGTTTTACAACTATATTTCCCGACAAACCTAGACCTGTGTCAATATCTGCATTTTTATTTTCCTCTTTGCCAACGTATACGATGAAATTCAAAACATACCCAGTTTCACAGTCGCACAAAACGTATAATTTTAATCCAAATCGATGCCTTTTGGATTTTATATATTGTTTGAATACCAGCCGACCTTTGAACAAAACCATGGTAAAACTGGCTTCGAAATTTTTTTGAAACATATGCACAATGGATTCGATCTTGTATAGTCGATTACCTTCCACTGCTGCTTCGTTGTTGCTAAAATGCAAGTATCTCAATATTTGCACATATCGATCATGAGACATCGCTTGCCGGAAGAATGGAGTTCCAATCAAATAATCTGTAGACCAGTAGTCTTTCAGGTCCGACTTTTTTACATCTGTCATCAGCATTGTAAGTGCTATAAAAACGTAGAACTCTTTTAAGTCAATATTGTTCCATTTCTTAGCGTTTTGTTGTTGTGCGAAAAGATTGGTTTCTTCAACAATAGCATTGGCTATTTCTTCGGAGAAAAAGTTCAGAAAATACTCCACCTCTCGGTTTTCGTTCAATAAGCTTTCGTTTTGGAGGCCACTATGAGTACTGTCAAACTGGTGAACTGTGGAAACGAATTCATTTGAATCCCACTGTATAACAAAATCTTGTACATTTTGAAAAGTATCAGGGGTGTCTAAATTGGTATTAGTGTTCTGTTCTGGGATACTCTAGTTTTCCAAATCATTCTCACCTTCTCCGGAGCTAAAAATCGCCTCACTGTCACTCTCAGATTCAGAAACGTATTCACTTCCACTGTCTTTAAATGGTTCATCCTCGCTTGCATATAAGTCACTTATAAAAGATAAATTAAAACAAAAAAATACTTTGTATGATATATTGCAAAACAGTTGCTTTTTTTTGTAAGGCACAGGTGAACGTTACATATTTGGCATAAAATTCTTGACCGTCCTTTACAACCTGGTACTTTATATGATGGCTGAATGATGGCTGGTTGCCAAATGGTCTAGTCTGTCCAAACGAACGAGATTTACGAGATTATGAGATTTTACGAGATGTGGTGCATAATCTCACTTAAAACGAGAATGGCTTTTGGTACGAGAAACAATAAATTCTTTAAATTTTAACGCGATTACGAGGCAATATTAATTGCAAAGTCGACAAATTATAGGCAAATGATTGGGGTAAATAAAGGTATGGAAAGGACTGACCTTGTACGTGCGATCCGGGTTCTGGTACTGCGTGTAACGTTTAACTTCGACGTGGAACGTGGATGATCATGGCTTTACGTTTGGCTGGAACTATCCAGGACCGAAGGACCATCAATATCGTGGCTACGCTTGGCTGGAACTATCCAGGACCGAAGGACCATCAATATGAAGGGGTTTTCCCATCTTATTTGAGGGAAATAAATACCACTCGTGGATATTCAATTTTTATTTATACGTGATATAGAGAATTACAGCCATTTGCCGCGAGAGCAACCGAAGACCTTTCTCTTGCCGCATTTCGCACGTGAATAATGACAAAGAAAAGCGGCGTTGCCGAAGTTAACAAAATTAAAAAATGCCTCGATTAAATAAAAATATCACTTAACACCACCTCTCTAGACACAAAGATTCGTCATATAAAAATTCACCTGCAATAATTCGGGTAGCAAACATGCTGGCAAGGCAAATGCATTGAGCTTCTAAACAAACATTCACAGCCATTAATACTGCAACGAATTACTCCTTCAGAACTTCGGTAGAGGTAGTTATCAGAAGATATAAACTCAATTTTTGTGGACACAGTTTCCGATTTTTCCAACTGACTTTCTAAAATTCCATATGCAAAGTGGGTTAATCATTTTGCATATTGTAAATAAGCCTCATTTTTGGGATTGTATATTACTGGAATTTTGTCCAATAATTTAGCTGCTTTATGGTCTCGCTCGTTTCTTTAAATAGTTAGTTCTATGAATATATTGGTAATAAATTCTTTCAACGTAGAATATTTTTTTATTAAGGTTTTAATTTTATTATTTAAGGATTCCACTCTGTTGTTTGTAGAATTCAAAAAATTTCCACTCTGATAAGTAAATCCTATTACCCACTGGTCTTTAATAGGGTGCCAGTTACTATCATAATAATCCATTACAGAAACAGGTAAGTCAGTTTTCATCTGTTCATAAACGAAATTATAGTTCTCAATGCTTTTAGAATAACTGATTTTTTGTATTAATTCTCTTGCTAATACTTCTGGAGTCATTCCAAATTTTTTGGAAGTAATCTCTCTTTTAAATCTTTGAAATGTTTGAAAATGGTATGAAAAAAACATAGAAGCAACCTGGATAATGGAAAATACTTTTTAATAACTTCCCTTTCATTTTCATCTTTATCAGTCATAACAATTCTTGTTTTGTCGGAGGCAGGATTCCGTTCCTTAAAAGTCTTTACCAGCCAATCAACAGTTATTATACCTACTCCAACCTACTCCATTATACTATACTCCACCTATTTCAGTACTACCACAAGCATCCTCTACTGCAAATATGTACACTGGGGCTCTTATATTTAAAAGTTTGTACGTTCCATCTAAAAAGAGTATTTCCGAAAAATATTCGAAACTTTTCCTCATAAAGCTATGCCCCGAAAATTTTTGTCGCTATCTGTCAATAAATCCACTTCGCATCCATATCTGTGTTGAAGAAGTTCTATACACTCTGCTAAATTTCTATCTTTACTCTACACATCTTTACTGAGCCTCATTAGATTTGAGATGTCTCGCAAAAGGACAACTTGTCCTGAAGACTTCAGTAGAGTAGACAGTACCAATTTTTTATTAGCTCTTAGGGATAAAAGCTTTTTTGCCTTAGTTTTTAAATCATTCGTTAACTTTCTCCTTTGAGGTAAATATCGAAAACTTTGTCTGAAAGCACAAAAAAAGCATAAGTCAATGGGAGGTGAGGCGTATAGAAAACGAGATAGAAAACAGAATCATTTTAACAAAATTATTGACCTACTTAGATTAAGACTTTGCTATCGCATTTTTTAAATTTACGGATAATTCTCTATTTTAATAAATGTACCATAGGTATAAAATTAATTATTTTTAATCGCGTGCGCCTAAGTTTTATCGATTTTATTGATCCAAACGTTTTTCACTAAGGTTTTAAGATATTTTTGTGTTAATTTTCTTGCAAAATTCTGCAAAATGGAACTAAATAAATGCTTAATTTTTAATGTAAACTATATCATGCTGCTGTTTTTTACTTTGTTATATCAATTAGATTATTAGGTGAACAACAAACATTCATCCATCACGTTGTCACTGGCGAAACATGACAGATTTTCTTCAGAAATTATTTTTGATAGTAAACGAATGAATGTTTTTACCCGCTGGTCGCCATGCAGAATAGCAGAACTACTCGGTGAATCAACTATACATACTATACAGATTTTTCCCATCAAACAAAAAACAACAACGAGGAGGGCTATCTAAATAAAATCGTTAAAACAAAGTGTCCATATCATCTATCACATTTACTCACTCTGTGCTCAGGGGATGATTATGCTCATCGATTAGACTCTCTACTTCTAATGATTGTCCATCGTCAGTTAATTTTAAATATATTTGTGCTTTACAATTTTGTCTAAAAGAGCTAAAACACAAAAAAAATACGCGTCGTAATTAGGAGTCCCTCAAAAATTATTGTATACTTTACCCGTCTTTCTATTACTTTTTTTTTTCTTAGTTCTTAAATATTGTCCTCCATGAATACAACAATATTTGATATAATAATACTTTAGGGTAGGATTGGCTTTGTTTATTAGATGCGGGACTCTTTTCTTGGCAAAAGAAAAAGAGTTATTATCTCTTATCCAGTATTCTGTAAATGTCTCGGTCTTGTATTATTCCAACTGCAATTGATTCTTGAATTCCTCAAAAGATTTAAATTTGTCTCCAACTTTCATTTTAAACTCAATTGAAAATCACGGTAGGTACTTTGAGCACATATTAAAAACAGAATTAAACACCGGTAACTTACTGAGCACATATACCTATTTACAAACTTAAAAAAGTCATACATAACCTAAACTTGTTGAATTCGAACTGCCGATGCCGATAACGATTTGCTGATGCTACGAGTGCCGGGTATGGCATTTTCAAACCTAATATTCCCGGCAGCTGTGATGTATGGATATAAAAAAAAATATCACGGCAGCCGGGAACTTAAATTTTGTTAGAGCGTTACCGGCTGCCGTGAACAGATAAAGTAAATCGAAAAAGCACGACTGCCGGGATCCTTACATTTGGTTCGAATGTTCCCGGCTGCCGTGACCCGATCCACTGCCTAGAAAAAAAAACTGATTGATTTGGCAGTCAAACAACCTTCTCGCACAACTCTAGAAAAACGACTCACACAATATCCCCCCCCCTAGAAGAAACTCTCAAACGTTCAAGAATTGATCAAGGACTGATTACAGCGCCGCCTTTTGACTGATCGCACCACTACGTTGCTTTATGGCGGGCGCGGAAATTTAAAAGTGGTGTTATTTTTGCTTTTCTGATAATTTTTACTTTAAAGTTATCAAATTTGTAAATTTATTTGCAATTTTTCTGTTATGACAAAGATTAAAACAAAATGTTGCAAATCATACATATTAGTAACTCTAAAGTAAATATTATCACACAGAAACAGTAGTAGGTATAAAAAAAAACACAAAAACATTGAAAACAAACATTTAAAAGTTTATTACTAAAACAACATTTACTTTTTTATTATATACCTTACTAAGAAATACTTATAGTTAGTTACATACTTAGTTTATTAACAAAACTACTAATAATAAACAATTTACAAAATATTCTTACAAATGACATTTAAATATTTGTACATTTTATTTTTAAAAGTGCTTACTTGGCCATTTATAATTATATCCAACGAATTTAACAAGATTCATATGAAGTACACATGAAACCGTTCATAGAATGGTAATTTGAAGTAACTTAACATATGTTTGGTGCTTAGTTAGCATAAGCCACCAGCCACCAGTTATATAGTTTAGCTGGGCGACTAGAAATTACCATTCTCAAAACGGTTTTCTCAAAGCATGGGTATAAACCCGTGCCTCCCCCCCCCTACAGCAAGAGTTTTAAAAGAAATTAAAAGCTGGATTTTTGCACAACCATTTTTAATTTTTTCACAAGTGTTCTGATCAAATTTACTGGATCCCAAACCCAGCATATTAGAATATTTAAAAATTGGTTTCTAGCTTACCAGGGGATTGAAATTTATTTTGATTGATGGTCGTGCATGAACTATCTGCTTTTGAAGAACCAGGTAAGCAATCCACTTCAGGTACTTGCAACCCTTCAGTAGAATCTTGTACAGACAACTGCAAAAGTGGTTGTAGTGGTGGTTGATTACATTCTTGGTGATGTGGCTCTGGCTCTTCTACAATTTATTATGTTAGAAATAAAATAATGGTGCGCAATAATTAATTTTTTTTTACCTGATTCATTAGTAAGAAATAGAACTGGCACTGCATCTGGTTTAAGCCCCCGCCTTGAGCCATATTGCCTTTGTTCAGGCAGAAAATGTCTCTCACACACAACACAATTTTGGTATAAAGTATCAAAAGGCATTGTCATAAGCTTCGGATTGTTAACTTTTTTCAGCCACTCATCAATCCAATATTTATGGTTTTTATTGGGAAAACGAAAACGATTGCCATCTTTATTGGAGCAACCCGGAACACAACATTTTTTTTGAGGTCTTTTTTCACCAGCAAAATACATGGCTATTCTTTAACTCACAAAAAAACACTCAAAAAGTAACTTTCAATAAGCAGTTAAATCCTTTAAAAAAAACACCACTCCTTAACTCATTCAGGACGTTGACGTACGGGTACGTTTTTCAAAGCGGAAATTGATGGCCTGATGCCGTATATGTATTACCTTAGATGCTATAGCTTGGGTCGACTGCCGTACACATTTTAGGGTTTTTAATTTTTTTCTGGACTGGTGCCGTACATGTACTGCTGCATTATACATCACACTTGGCCGAATGCCGTAGATGTACAGTCGGCAAATTTGAAAATGTCCCTCGCATCTGCTCTCGGACTTCGTTGCCTTACAATTTGGCAACGTGGCTTTTGACTGGAAGGGGTAGCGTACGGCGGGCGGTAGAGAGAGTATCGATCGAGTTTAGTCGTGTATAAATAGGCAGGGGTGACGGAACTCATTTTTCAGTAGATGGTGTTTTTGCAATGGGACGTTTCGAATATTTTTGTAGCTGTGCAAGCTGATATTAAAAAAATCAATCAGTTTGTTTTTCTTCCTTATGTAAAGTTTTTAGGACAATGCGTTATAGTGTTTTATACGTTGACTAAATGCGCTCTTCAAAATTCTGTTTGGTTCATCACTTTTGAGAAATTTTTTCTTCAATTATTTTTTTATTGGGACACTATATTTCTTAACTCCAAATTATTATTTTTTTGCTTGAACTTTCACAACCTATATTTTTGTTGTCAAATGCTGCTTGTTGTCAAAATAAATAGAAAAAAAAATCGTTTTTACATTTTTATGCATTACATAAAAATCCTAATCGATATTTTCTTTGAATTTTTTTTTATCAAAGAATTACTTTATATTACTCACCCAACATTTGAAAAATAAAATGAACATAAAAGCAACTTAAATAAAAATACCAATTTTAAATTGTTTTTTACTTTTAAAGTGTGCGTTATTGTATAAAATAACATAATTAAAAAAAAATACCTATTTGTTTTTTTTATTTTTAAATATATGGTGTGGATTTAAAAATAAGTAAACAAACATGTAATTCTATGATAAAATAATAGTTTTTTTTAATTCTGGCAGCAACCAGTAAGTGTAAACCAAAATATAGGTAATCATAAAAAAAGGAAACATTATAATAATAGAAACTTTAAGTGCTACAGCAGAAACGATAGGTATATGTTGTATATGTTGAGATTTTTCTCTTTCATCCTGTGTCTAGGAAATAAAAAACGCGAACTCAAACTTGTTTAAGGCATTAAAGGTTTCATAAAAAATAGCGCGCTATGGTTAGCACCGCCTCCTAGCATTAATAACGTAATACGAGCTGAGATAGTACCAAAACTACTTATTTTGGAATACCCTGTCCAGCGCTGTAAAACGAAGTACTTGTACTAAGTACTACCATAATATGGGAAAAAAATTAAGATTTTTGTTTCTTTTTCCTCACATTTTATTTATAAGTATACCTATATAAAAATACAGGGTGTAGAACTCGTCAAAAGAAGTTGGTTGATATATCAAAAATTGCCTATACTCGTATAGTAAAAGTTGCATATTAAGAAAGTTAGTTTGCGTTATTGAATTTTTTTTACTCATTATCAAGTTAAGTGGACATTGTTTTTACAAAAACTGTTCAAAATTGTCCCCACTTGTTCGATTAACCCAAAATGTTGTTCGGCAAATCCATATTTTAAATTGTTTATGTCTATATTTTGGTAAGAGGTAGAAAAAAATCTATTTGGTTCTCATGAGTAAAGCACACTTTTTTACTGAAGTAATGAATAAAGTAATATTTCCGTTTGTAAATAAGGCACTATCGTGATTTCTTCTTGAATAAAAAAACTATTTTTTATATTTTTTTTATTGAAGCGAAGTTTACTTTAATTACTAAACTTTAATTGTAGTAGTCCCGTATCTTTTTTATTTACTTTTTTTTAAACCTTATAAAACGTATAAGTAATGGATCAAAGGTCAGTTTCAAAGCGAAAATTTTAATTCCTATTTAATGACAAATTACAGTTCTTTAAGTATGTTATGTTTTTTTTTTCTAAAGTGCAATAAAATGGAATGATGGTGGTGAAGCGATGAATGCCAAGTTAATCAAAAGAAAAGAAGTACTAAAAATAGTGAAAGGTTTATGGCCTTAAGAGGGTCTCCAAAAGTTGTTTGATGCCCGGAGGAACTTAACCCCTCTTACCTGAAACGCCCAGAGAAGGAATCCTTCACAATGCTGCTAGCTCAAGCCGATGTGGGTTCTAGCTTCTTTCTCAACCAAATGAACCAAAATTTCTTAAGTAGTAACTACCCAAGAGTTACCCAACTAAATGTCAAAATCAGTATGGTGCCACCAAGTTTTGGATTTTATATAATCCCAAAGGACGCCCAATATTTATCAAAATTTATTTAGGCAAGTTCAAAACGAAACTTGGAAAACAAAATCAAAGTCAAATCAGTATACACTATTGTTTCTAAATTACCTATGATATTCCAACCTACTCAACTCAAGTGAAAAACAAATTAACAACAGAAAATAACAATTTATTTAAGTCTTGATTATCACAGAGAATTATGTTATGTTATTTATCGTTAAGAGGAATAATTATTTAAGTTGGTAATAAGGAACAACAACATCACACAAAAAATACACAATCAAAGTGTGGTTGTCAAAATAAAATAAATTATGTTACACCCAAACCTTTTGGGGAATGAAGCTTCAATTCAATTAAACTAATAACTTACATGGCCCGGTATATCCCGCCACGGACATTGACCTAAGCAAAAAAAAAAATAACAACCCGAACTGTTGAAGCTTCCCCACTTAAAATTACCCTTTTTTTTAGTTTACTCTAATATCTACTAGCTAATCTGAGAAAATTTGACATCTTAGGAGTAGTCTGAAAATAAATAATATAACCCAAGTATATACTCGTAGTACTACGAAGCCGGCTGCGTCTTACCTCACAGGAGTCACTTGTCACATATATATGTACTCATATCAGTAATATTCAATAATAAAATAGCATCGATTAAATAATGTCAATAAAATTTTAAATAAGCTTATGTATGTATCTCAACTCAAAAGATAAAAGTCGTGATAATAAAAATAAAATAAAGCAAGTGAATAAAAAAAAAATGTTATGTTCTGTCACCTAGCTCCACACACAGCAGACTACTTTAGATTCGAGACTCTCCCAGACATCCAATTCCCAGTCAAGGAAAACTGCAGGCTTCCAAGCTTCACCTCTTCCACTTCACAAGCTCTGGTAGTGGTCTAGGTTAGACGTTAGCTCACAGTTGCTTAAAATCTCCTTCTAGATTAGAGCCAGTAGAGTACATAACCCCAAAACGAAAGCACCATGTGGCATGAAGAAATCATGTCCGTACAAAAAAAATCCGTCCAAAATCCATGTTATGTAGCTCTAGTAGCCAAAAGAAAAGAAAAAACCTATACTATCAGTATAAACGATAAATTCAAGAATACCTACTTGCTAATTAAATTGTCCCCTGCCAATGCCAATCAGAACCGCTATTTTGCCGATGTTCGAGGGCACGTGAAAAATTATTAGGTTTTAAATCGCCATAAAGGCCAGTAAATTCAACAAAACAACAAATTATAGCATTACGCCCAAAAAGTTGATTTACTATCACCACATTTAGTCAATTATATCCCCATATGGGTAAAATTCACACGAATTTCAAAAAGAACTAAAGCACTCTTCACTTCATGACGGCGGTCTGGGAAAAGGAACGACCGCAGAGGTCAAACCCGTATTTAAGCAATCACGCACAAAGTGTATTGCCAATCGAAATATATAACAAAATAACTTAACTTTTTTTATAAGTACCATAAAACCTTTTATAAAAAAATAAATAACAAAATTTGTGGCCCAAGGAAGTTGGCAATGAAAATATGTGTCACTATGACAATCAATTTCGATTTTGCCTAGACCAGCAACTTCTTGCTATCTTCCAAGAAAACTAATATTTACATTAGATAAAAAGAGACAAAAATTAGATAGGTCAGTCCGAGTAAAATCAACCAGCATATCTGGTATGGTCAAGCCAAAATCAGATATTGTACTATGAACAGTACAACATACACAATAATTGTACATGCCCAATTAATCATTATTCGTTATAAAATAATTAAATAATCAATATGGGATAAGCAATATGGGATATAATTTAAATTCTAAAATATTTCTTTAGTCCAGAACCGGGTTTTATAAGAGTATAAATAAAATTTCATTAACAACCAGTACAATATGAAGCTGAAATGTACAAAACTAAATTTGTCCTTAAAAAAAAAGAATACTGTAATTTGAAATGGCTAGAGAACAGAACTATGGGTTACTTGGGAGGCTATTACAAAGAGGGCATTACTAGTATCAATCATTAATATTTGTAAAATATCTATTTTGAAAATATAACTGTAATCAGTGCTTTTAATAAAGAGTATAAAATGCCAATTTTAACCTGTAACAAGTATAACATCTTAATAACAATTAATAACATTCAACACTACTCCTAACAAGCTTTAGTAAGTATAATTACAATTTAAATCTACAATAAAAATACTTTTTTATTTAAACTTTTAAATAGCCTACGTATTGTGTTTTTTTCGAAACTTACACCTTTTTTTTAAATAATAATTATTTAATATTACAGGGTGCAATTGGTATTGGTATGGCTTCTTAATTAATATTTGGTATAAAAAACATTTGCGTCAATGCATTGTTGCAGCCTTTTCCGCATTAATCCCGCGTAATTACTAAAATCGGGTCTCCCTCTGAAAGATTCCCAAACTCTTTGAGCGTGGGCTAGTAACGTTTCCTTCGATCTCATTTGGCCTTGATTAAAAGTATCCCAAGAATTCACCATTTCAGCCCACAAATTTTCGATGGGGTTTAAGTTGGGGCTTCTGGATGGCCATGGAATTAAATTAAATTCCGGATGTTCCTCAAACCATGTTCTCGCCATACGAGAGGTATGAAATGGACAATTATCATGCATAAAGGATATTGGTCCAGCCGGATATAATATTCTGTATGAAGACAGAAAAGAATTTTCCAAAATGTCCACGTAGTCCGCGGAATTCATTTGGGGTGGCGTGGTTACCAGCATTCCGGGTCCATTTTGGGTCATCCAACCCGATAATGACAATGTTATTCTCCCGCTTTTTTCAGTTTCTTGGACATAATGGGAATCATATCTGGTACTTGTAGGTCTCCACACTAATTGATGGGACCTTATGTCCGAAGAAAACGTTTTTTTCGGTAAATACCACATTTGACCAGTCTCGGTCAATATTTTCTTGAGCAAACCTAAGCCTTCTGCGTTGTCAACCGTTAATTTGGCCTTTTTGGCTGGTCGTCTACCATTTATTCCAGCTGAACGAAGAGTATTCCTAATTGTTTGCATACTAACATCCAAGTTCATGGTTTCTTTGACCATCCGGCTATTTGTGAAAGAGTTATTTCTTACTTGGGTAACAATAGCTTCTCTCATATTTTCGGTCAATACAGGTTTCCTTCCAGGATGTTGTCTGGTTTCTACATGCCCTTCTGCTTCTTGACGTTGGATCCAGCATCTAACTTGTTTGACCTGTTTAAAAGCAAATGCAGTAATTAGTATTAATTGATTAAATAGATATCTATTATACTATTAGGTTAGTGACAACAGTTTAGCAAAGGGGTGGCCTATATGTATAGGTATAGAAAAAAAATAGCAGTAAATATTTTATTATTAAGAATAAGTTAATAAAGTAGGTACTAAAAATGCAATAGCAGCGTCTCTTAACAATAATATAATTTTATATTATTTGTTGGTGTTTTTTTAAAACATTCAGAGCGTTACGTCAAAATATATTTCTATGACAACTTTTTTTAATATATGGTGAAAAGCAAATAAAGCGAAAATATTGACAAAGTTTTCAAAGTGAAAATATTTCAGATTAAAATGTTTGCTATGACTTTTATAAAACTTTCATATTTAAAAATAACAACCGGCGCGAAGAGACAAAATTATTTTAAATTATAATAAAAGCAGGCGATAGAATTCTTCTCTTCTTTTTCGTAAATTACCTATGTCAAAGCTCCCTTATGTCAATGCTCAGTCTAATATCATAAAATGCATATACATATGTATCATATTACTAAATCGAATAAATATAATTAACGAGGTAAAGCTTAAATTTGGCATAAAAAAACCCATTCACAGGTATAATAATAAATACAATAATAATACAGATATAAAAATTTACTAGATGGATACAAATAATGCGGTAAATAAGTAGTGGATTGGCTCACGGTGCGTTTTGGACTAAATATTATTTTAATAAACATTTTTTAATAGGGCCATTCCCCTTAACCCTCAACTGGTGCAGTAGTGAGTTAGATATTAAATTTAAAATTCAAAATATCGCCAATCTATACTACATTCGACTACCGTTTTTGAGAAAAAAGTTTACCATACCGTAAAAATACTTTTTTTAGGGTATGGTACTGCATTAAATTTATTTATTATCTAAAAAAAAACTAAACCTTCGTTTTTTAAATATTTAGAAAAAACTTGAATGTTTTCAAGATATCGCGTTGCAACACTTTAAAAAACTCACCCTGTATAAGGGTTGCTTGGATTTAAAAAATACTACCTTAAAAAAACAATAAATCATATGTAAAATGATTTTACTTTAAAAATAAAACAAAAACATTTTTTATTTTGACAGACCCAATAACATGTATATTTTTCTTTGTTAAAAAACATAGGTAAGTTTTATAACTTTTTTAGATATCTATCGATAAATTAAACTTAAGATATATAATTTTCAGCTATTTTTCTAAATAAAAAATTTAATGAAAAAATTATAAATTACCCTCGAAATCACTCCTATTAGAATAGATTCCCGGGACGATGAGATAATAAGTTTCGTTTTTGATCTATTAAATTTATTAGCTTATTTCGGGATATCAAAAAAAGTTGGTTCACTATAAAAACAAACCTTTTTTTTAAATGAAAGACAAATTTCATAGTTTAGTTTAAATAGATTTTACCTAACAAAAAATTTAAACGAAATGCATACAAAAAAAAACTTACTGAAAGATCCGTAGCCATTGCTATTTCTCGTAAGGTGGCACCCATCTCATGCATAACAATAATTCTAGTACGAATTTCCATGATACTCTCCCTCTGTCCAGGCAATCTTGGCATTATGAAAAAATATTACATAAAAAACTTTAAAAAATAAAAAAAATTAAACACGTAAATAGACTCGAGGCCTTTATAAACACAAAAGACAGTACAATACTACTTACCATCAAATTGATTTATAATTACCACCTTATACATTTTACCTGCATCCCCGTGCCGCCAATTAATATGGAAAAACCCTCCTTAAAAATAGATCTTAAAATTTACAATGGTACCTTACACACAATGTTATAATGGGATCGATCGCATAAGCTGCCCCCGCATCAGCCCCCGTTACTTATTTTCGAAAAATGCCGCTATACTTTTTTCATTCATAGTGTAGCCAAATTGTGCTTAAATTACGTGTAAATGGGTAAAGAGCCACGGAGCGAGGGACATTTTCAATTTTGTTGACTGTACGTCAGTTATATCCTATATGAAAGACTGCTGCCGTACCGGTACGACAGTTAGAAAACTAATTAGTAGCAGGACGACTGACGTACAGGTACGGCATTTTTTTATTTTTAGGGGTAAGTAAAACTTGTAATTGCATTTGTAATTCACATTTTTTTAATTCTGGAACTCGTAAGTATCAAAAAACAAAAGGTAATTTCTTATATATCTTTCTTTACACATAAAGCGGGTATCTGAGCGTTTTTTCTTTCGAAGCTGTGTGGTGCCACAAACATGGCATCTTCTTTGTGTTCTCGATCCTTTAGCTGCAGTTGGTGGAACGGGGCTTGGAAAATGTCTTTCAATTAGTCGAGCTAGATTATCAACACTACCAGGTGCACCTCGTTTCTTCGTAAAAATGGGATATTTTTCGAATATTTGAGCCACAACTTGCAATCGAAAGTCTGAAAACGATGGTTTATTTCCTGTTTTGACTTGAAATAAAATATACGCATTATACCAGCATAAGTCCATTAAATGGAAAAACAGTTTCTTATACCACTTCAATGATTTTCTAGCACAATCAACAAAACTAATTTGCATGTCTATTTTGTCAACTGCTCCCATCTTTAAATTATATTCTAACACGCACTGAGGTTTCAAAACACGATCACCAGTTTTACGATTGAGTTTGATACTGAAGTTAACATGTACACAAATTTTTTATCATGCCACTTCAGGGCTAACATGTTTTCAGTGGATGCACTCTCAACTTTTCCTTTTTTTATGGGCTTACGAAACTCTGGCAATCCTCTTTCTGGTGGCTTTCACAGTTCCAGTTCCTCCGGTTTCTTGCGTCACCAAGTACCCAAATAATTCTGGACTGGTGTACCAGTTATCTACATACAAAATATGTTTTTTATTATAGTATTCTTTCATTAGGGTATCAACAATCTGTCCAGATTTCCCCAAACTTTCCATTTTTTGATCCATTATAGTTGTTGAACCAGTGTATATAATAAACCCCAAAATGTAACCACTCTTCACGTCGCTTATTTCAAAAAGCTTTATACCAAATCTATGTCTTTTTGACGTAATATATTGTTTAAAAGAAAGCTGACCCTTCCATAAAAATAAACTTTCGTCAATACACAGATCTTGAAACGGGTAAAAACTGGAACTAAATTTAGTCTTAATTTGTTCCACTACGGGACTGATTTTTCTTAAAGCGCCATCTTGAGGATTTTCGCTACTGGAAAAATGAAGGGCATATGGTATCTCTAGAAAATGATCTCTGGCAAATACCGATAAAAAAAATGGTGTTATAATAAGATAGTTTGTGGACTAGTAATCTTTCAGTTTTGGTTTTTCAACAATGCCCATCAAGATACACAATCCAAAAAATCGATAAAGCTCTGCCAACTCTACATCTTTCGATGAGGATTTATTTTCACATTTTTTCTTACCATATATGTTTGTTTCCTTGACAACTAAACTCATTAGGGCTTCATCAAAAGAAAGTAAAGAAAAAAATCAAGTTCGCAAGACGTTTCACTAAATGAACATTTATCGGTGATACCTGAGTTCGAGGTATTGAACTCGAATATTTTAGAGTCTGTGCCGTCGGCTTGACCCTAATGAGATTACCCTACTTCTTCTGATCGAGCACAAGTGTCATTTACCTCCCCTTTTTACCTATCCTACCCCTTTGCGTTATCCCCACCCCCTGCTATTCTAATATATTATATATAAATTAATAATTCTCTGTCGGAACTAATAAAACGGCATGAGAATGTATTTCGGACTGTAAATCGTCCAGCACAACAACAAGTGAGGCATGCATCCTTTCCTGTCAGAAACTCGAGAATAAAATCCCACTCCACGGCAACGGGAAGTCAAGGTCAATATAATAGTGGCAGGTTTCAATCTGCAAGAGGGGCATTTTCCGACCGCGAGGGCTCATCACGTAAACGGGGTTTTACCTCCGACAGAGATGATTCAAGAGGAAAGAACCCCGACAAAAAGCGACAGAGGAAGAAATGACTATTTAAAGGAGACTTTTTATGGGGGTCAGCTGAAGGATTTCTTTCCAAGGTGGGTAGCGCAGGGCGCCCCGAAAAATATTCCGCAAATAACTTCCGGTCATTCAACACCGTTTATAAAAAGGCCTCCTTTGATCAGGTTTTCCGATCAGGTTATCAGCGACTTTGCCTTCGCAGGTCTGGAGCAAGAAATCAAGGACATGTTACATCAAAAGATTCTGGAACCGTCAAAGAACAAGTCCGGCTTTCTTTCCAAGATGTTTCCCGTCCTAAAAAGCAGCGGTGGTGTTCGTCCAGTTCTCAATCTCAAGCGGTTAAACGACTACTTCAAAGTCGTTTAACGTACGTTCTTTGAAAGTACTTTTAGTACTTTCTACGCCAAAGAAATTTCGACTAATAAGCCATCAAAAAGTTCCTCAGTTTATTCAAAAAAACGATTATCCGGCAAAGTTGGACCTAAGCCAGGCCTACTTCCATGTACCGGTGAAGTGGTCTCACAGGAGATTTCTGTCATTGGTGTACGGCCAAAAAGTTCTTCAAATGACCTGCCTCCCCTTTGGTCTGTCGATAGCCCCGCTAACATTTGCACGAATATCGAACTGGTTAGCAAGTCAGCTTCGGGAGCAGGGGTTAAGAATAATTGTCTACTTGGACGATTTTTTAATTGCTCATCAGGACCGGGAAGTTTTACGAGCCCATGTCGACAAGGCAATTTCATGCAAAACTTAGGTTGGGTGATAAATTTCGAAAAATCGGCTCTGGAGGATTGTCACAGTATGCGAATTTCTGGGTTTGATCTGGGACACGAAAAACGGAAGTGTCTCATTGCCGGAACAAAAGATACAATCGTTGACGCAGGACTCAGAAACATTTTAGCATCAAAAAAGTGGGATTGGAAAATTGTAAAGAGGACCTTGGGAAAAGTAAATTTTGCCAGAAATGCTATCCACCTAGGGAGGCTGAACTCGAGAGGAATGCAGAGGCCCGTCTACTTCCTTATCAAAATCCAACAAAACAGTTCGTCATCCCTACTACAGCGTTAATGGAAATTCAATGGTGGCTGCAGAATCTTCATCAGTCCATTTCGATGTTCCCAAGAAATCCTAAAATTTTTATGACATCGGACGCTTCCGACATGGCTTGGGGCGCTCAAGTAGGAGACAAATTTTTATGGGGTCGCTGGAACAGCCGTCAGAAAGAATGGCATATAAATCTGAAAGAGCTCCACGCCGTGGTTCTTGCGATCAAAGCTTCCTCGCACAGTCTGTTGGGTAAGTCGCTCCTAATTCAGTCAGACAATCGATTTGTAGTTGCTTACATTCGCAACGAGGGGGGGACGAAATACGTATCGATGTTGAACGCCACCAGGAAACTTCTAGAGTTTGCCTACGAGCGACGGATAGTGATCACGACCTATTATCTCCCAGGTCCCTTGAACGATGTGGCCGACGGTCTCTCGAGAAATATGAGGTTAGCGGACTGGCATCTGTCTCACAGTGCCGTTCTAAAAATATATAAAAGATTGGGCAAACCTCAGATAGACCTTTTTGCCTCGAGAAGCTCAAGGGTGGTAAAGCGATATGTCTCGAGGGATGTCAGAGATCGACAGGCAGTCTTCATCGATGCTTTCAGAAGGAGTAGGCATATCACCTAGGATGGATATTTCCACCGCCGTCGTTGGTCCCACGTCCATCCATCATTTGAACACAGCGAAGGGATTTTACATAATGATAGTGCCGAGATGGGAGAAAGTATTTTGGAGATCAGACCTTCGAGCCCGCGCGGTGGCGCCTCCTTATTAAATCTGAAACCTGCATCATCACCTATTGGATGCTCAGACGGGCCGACCGTTACCTCAGCCACGAAAAATTTCTTTGGAGGCCTGGAAGGCCTCCAAGAAATTCAAGAAAAACAAACGGGGTGGTTCGATATAACCAAGAACTGGGATCAAGATGATAGAAGACTTCTGGAGGGTTCATGGAGAGGATTGACTTTAAAAACTTACGCTTCCCCTTGGAAACAATGGCTTTTATAGTGCGATAAAAACGCTATAACGCCTTCAAATCCTAATCATGGGGAGATACCTAGATACCTGTCGTTTCTTCATAGGGTTAGAAAGCTCTCATCTGCCACAATTAAGGGGCATAAGTCGGTTATAGCTACGCTAAGAAACCGTTACGCCTCCATTTCACTTTCTTCTAGTCCTATTGTTAAACATATGGTCAAAGCTATAGAGCTCTCAAGACCACGTCTAGCCAAGAAGTCTATCTGGAACGTTGATTCCTTAATTTCGTGGATGAGACAGGAGAACACTGATAGTTTGAGCCTTTTTCGAGTTTCTCGCAGGCTGGCTCTTATTTTACTCCTGGCATCGGGTCGGCGTATCCATGACCTTACGTTACTTTCTATCAGGAACATATGTCGATTGAAAATGAAGCTATATGTTTCTGGCCAAGATTCGGTTCCAAGACCGACAGAGCTAATCATCGACAATCTGGTTGGAAGCTTTTAAGAAATAAGGATTTAGAGTTTGACCCAATTTCCTGGACGGAAAGGTTGTTATCTCTGGGAGCACAGCGAAGAAGGGCTAGAACGGATCTTACTAGTCTGTTTATAACAACAAGGGGTCGTGTAGGACCGGCTTCCAGATCGGTAATAGGTGGCTGCATTAGGACAGCTTTTAAAGCGGGAGGGATAAATTCATCTCCAGGAAGCTTTAGATCTGCTGTAGCTTCTGCAAGGCGAGACAACGATATGCGTTTGGACCTGATTCTTAAATGTGGCAATTGGACAGGAGCTCAAAGTGTTTTTAAGCATTATTTTAAGGAGGTGCATAGGAATGGTTTTTTCAAAAAGACTGAAATAATAAGTGATACCTTTGTGCCATTATAACTACGGTTACCTGTTTATGTAGCTAGTTGTATTTTGTATAACTTTGTGTTATATTTTTTCTTTTGTTCGCGTTCTTGACTTTTTTTTTATTTCTAATAGAAATAAATTTCTGTTTAATGGTAAAAAGGAGAGTTGCCTCATTCCTTCCCCCAAATTTTACAGTACGCTTATATATATGTCGGAATAAACTCACTTTTACTTTCAGACATTATGATTTATTTCTATTAAATAAATTCACAAGAAAGAACAAATTAAATTTAATAAATGAATCCGTAATGAGCAGAACGAATTCACAAGCCCATTCCCCGAACGCCTCGACGTACCAACTCAAACTAAACTCGTCGTGTTCGTCTCTCAGGTCAAAAATGCCGGGCTTGTGACTACGTTTGCATAAAAAGGGATTTATGCATTACTCATTCAAAATTCTTAAACTTTTTATAACTAGATGCGTTAAATTAACAAAACAAAGCAAATAATATAATTCTACCGACATATACAATAGTCGTCAGAAGCCAAACACTTCTCATTAGGGTCAAGCGGACGGCACAGACCCTAAAATATACAACGTTTTTCCCCCGAAGGGTAAAAAACAAATTATTTTAGGTCTTGCCTAGGCTTGACCCCCGTTAAGTTCTTGACGACTTAATCTTTACATGAGAAGGTACTAATCAGAGATGTTGGAAACATAATCCAACAATTATTTGTTAATATCAAGTTTTATAAAAGTATAAAACTTAGAGTAAGTGTGGCAACACAGCGCTAATATGTCAAGTCTGTCAGTTGCGCCACCTGCTACCACTTACACTTGAGACGATAATCCCATGGTGTCAACGTGTCAAAGATTCGTTCTTTGTCCTCTATATTTTTTATAAATTTAAATAATTAAATAACCATAGGTTACGCACCTTAGGTTTAGGCTCTTCCCCAATAGGAATCCTGTTGTATATAATGTGTATAAAGTCCATGTAAATAGTGTAAATTATAGTGTATAAAAAGGAGAAGTGAAGTGATTCATTTAATCCCAGGCCTTCTTCTTTAACCCCTTTATGTTGGCAGTTCCCAACATAATTTATGGTCCTTCGACAACGGATACTCAAAAAGAAGCCAGCCAGACTGTAAGTACACTCTTATTATTCAATATTTCGATTTTTGGAAGTCCAGATTTGCATAATTTACTTATATTGGAGCATTTTTCTGGGAATCGACGTAAGAAAGACATACGTCACAAAGCCACTGTTTCGACAAGCAAGAAAGCAAGCACGTGTAATTTCGACAACTAATATTTTTAGAATTTGGGATCCCAAGCATAAAAGCGCAGCTGGCTTGTGATGAGTTTTAAAACACAGGTGTCACCGATGACCGAAGTCAGCTGTTTACTGTTGTTTTTTTTCCTGTGATGGTGAATTGTAGTGTTTGGGTTTTAGGTTTTCAGTGCTTAAATACCTAGAGATTTTCGTTAAAAACGAAACCAAAATGTAGCAAAAGCTGTGTATGTATATATCCTAAGCAGTTAATGTGTGTGAAGCTAGCGTCCGATCGATATCCAGCAACCGCAGCATATGCCGGTTGCCAGCGACCAATTTATAGTCAGCGCTCCCTGTTATTTAATCAATATGGATTGAACAATGCCTCCTTGCTTCGCTTTGGGTAATTGTTCTGTATTTTAAACGATGAACAATGAACACTTTAGTCAGTTCTTGATGATGAATTTATTTTAATTTTTATACAAGAGTCTAATTTTTAAGTTAACAAAATTTTAATTTATATGGTTGCTTGCTTGACGTTCTTGACAGAAGAGAGAGTCTAGGCGTCCCGTCAGGGGCGCTGGGGTCTCAGTTCAGCTAACCGCAGGTAAAACTGTTCATCAAGGCAAGGTAAGTGGCGCGTTACAAACGCCGTCCGATAGATGGCGTCAGTAGGACTGAACTTTGAATGAAATAAAGTTGAGGGTACACTCGTAGTCCGAACATCCCGCCGCCTTTGAAAGGCTGACCTTTCAACATAACTTGAGCGTTACAAAACATCAATAGGCAACAAACAAACCTTCGTTGTTGCTCTCTTCAAAAAACCATTCTTAGTCTTAATGGTGACCACCCTAACGAGGCCATCAGCACCGGGATGGACTGCAGAAATTCTACCCAAGGTCCAGTAGGCTGGGGGAGTATTTTCTTCCTTAACAATCACCAAGGCACCAATTTGTAAGTTGGGATCCTTATTGGCACGCCATTTACTGCGTTCCTGGAGGGTGTGAAGGTAATCATGGCTCCATTGTCTCCAGAACTGCTGGAAAAGCTTCTGAACATGAAGAAGTCGCTTTACCAAATTAGTGTGAGAATCTTCCAGGTTTCTCTGAGGCAATGCCGTCATTGGCTGTCCAATAATGAAATGGGCTGGAGTAAGAGCCTTCAGGTCATTAGGATCAGGAGAAAGGCTTATAAGAGGCCGAGAGTTTAAGACGGCTTCCACCTGTACCAATAATGTATACATTTCCTCGAAATTAAGAGGATGATCATTATGTAAAACACGCTTGAGATGATGCTTGCAAGATTTCACAGCCCTCTCCCAAAGACCTCCAAATGTTGGGGATCTAGCTGGAATAAAATGCCAATTTATCTGAGTTTGGTTCAAATAATCTCTTAAGACACCGCCATTAACAATGTTTTGCAAACGTTTCAACTCATTGTCTGCGCCAACGAAAGCAGTAGCGTTATCTGAGTAAATATCTGTGCACAAACCTCTACGCGAAACAAAACGTTTCAGCAAATTTAAGAAAGCATCTGTGGACAAATCCGTGACTAAATCTATGTGCAAAGCTTTCGTAGCCATACACACAAAAATCGCGACATAACATTTTATTATTTTTCTGTTTTTGGTTTGGCCATCCTTTAAATTAAAGGGGCCTGCATAATCGATTCCAACAGAAGGAAACACTTTAGAAGGCTTTACGCGGACAGAAGGCAAATCGCCCATTTTATAAGTCAAATTAGGAGGGTTGGCTCGGAAACATTTGATACAATTTCTAATACAGGATTTGACTGCCATTTTGCCGTCAATAATCCAATATTTTTGGCGTATATGTGATAACGTTCCTTGATTTCCGGCGTGTAAAGCTCTTAAATGCTCGGAATGTATCAGTAAACTTGTAAATTTATGTTTTTTCGGCAATAAAATTTGATGTTATTGATCGTAATTTAAGTCAGAAAACTTTAATCTTCCGCCCACTCTCAAAATACCATCAGGGTCTAAAAAGGGCGCTAAAGCTTTTAGCTTACTCCTTTTCAATACTTTACGGTGGGTTCTTAAATGGCAAATGTCCGCATTAAACTCAGAACTTTGAATTAATTTGATTAGACGTAAAGAAGTCTTTGAAAATTCAGAATTTGACACAAAATTATTAATAAAAGTTTGAACATCATGTCGACCTATAGAGCGATCTATGAATCTAAAGACGTAGGCCGCAACTCTTATTAATTGACTAAAAGAAGAAAATTTAGAAAAAAGTTCATCAAAATTAAACAGGTTATCGGTCTGACATAGAAAATTCATATTTTGATTCTTGAATTCGGGAACATCTACAGGATTTTTGGAAAAATATGAAATATTGGTGGCTTCAGGCCAATTTTCTTTATCCTGTCTAAGGAACGAAGGACCATTCCAATATAAACTATTGGACAAAAAATCGTTAGTTTGAGAACCTCTAGACAATATATCAGCTGGGTTTTCATGAGTTGAAATATGATTCCAATCAGTTATATTGGTCAACTGTTGGATTTCAGAGACATGATTGCATATAAAAGTTTGCCAAGTTTTAGGCTCTCTTGATAACCAAGCTAACACTATGGTTGAATCAGTCCATAGATATATATTCTGAATCTCAAAAGAAATAGTGCTTAAACACTTGCTCACTAATCTAGCTAAGAGCACTGCAGCTTGGAGCTCAAGTCTTGGAATACTAATTGCCTGTACAGGAGCTACTCTTGTTTTGGCAAAGTACAAACGACAATCTATGGCTCCAACATTATTAATAGATCTTAGATAAACGCTATAGCCATAAGCACTCTCACTAGAGTCAGAAAACCCATGTAATTCGACCAAATTAGCACCTTTAATTAAAACTTGTCGAGGTATTTGTATAGTATTAATATTAAATAATTGTTTCTTATATTCACACCATTGGGAATGTAATTCTATGGGTAAATTTTCATCCCATGATAATTGAAGTTTCCACAACTGTTGACGGATTAATTTTGCTCGGATAATTATGGGTCCAAGGAATCCCAATGGATCATATATTTTTGAAATGAAACTCAATATTGATCTCTTGGTAACGGAATTTGACATAGAATCTTCAAGTTGAAGTTTATAAATAAAACAATCAGACGTGGGTATCCAAGAAATTCCCAATGTTTTAGTGGTATTTTCATCTGATATGACATATTCTGATAAAGAATAATCATCATTACCTTCTAAAAACACACGGGAGTCATTTGACTTAAATTTTCTAATTTCAAATCCATAACTAGACAAAATTTTAGTAATGTTGTTTTTTACTTGAATTAAAGACTCTAAAGAAGGGTGACTAAGTAAAAAATCATCCACATAAAAATTTGAGCCTATAAAATCACTTTCAATAGGATAATTGGTTCGGATATCATCAGAAATTTGCTTAAGGCATCTAGTGGCTAAAAATGAACTTGAAGCTAAACCATAAGTTACCGTATTTAGGCAAAACTCTTTAACAGGCAATGAAGGATCTTCACGCCAAAGTATCCGCTGCAAATTTCTGTGTTCCGGATGTACATTTATTTGTCTGTACATTTTGGTTAAATCTCCTGTCAACGCATAATCATGATGACGGAATTTCAAAAGAATGGAACATAAGTCAGGTTGAACAGTGGCACCAACCTTTAAAACATCATTTAAACTTATATTGGTTGATGACTTTTGGCTACCATTAAAAACAACACGCAATTTAGTAGTGGTGCTTTCAGCCTTTTCAACACAATGATGAGGCAAATAGAAACATAAATCGTTTCCAACATTATACTCGACTTCAGACATGTGAGTCAAAGTTTCATATTCTCTCATGAATGAAGTATACATTTCACACATCTGGGAATTTTTTGAAAGTTTTCTCTCAACAGAATACAAAGTACGTAAAGCTATACCTCTAGTTTCACCTAAATCGGTATAATTATCCTTTAGAGGTAATTTTACTACAAAACGCCCTGCAACATCTCTTGTTGTATTATCTAAAAAATGCCTTTCAACTTCTGCTTCTTCTTGGGTGAGTACAGGCTTATTTAAATGAATCTCTTCGACAGACCAAAACCTTTCCAACTGTTTAGCCAAATCAATAGTAGATAACATACTCTGAGAAGCAAGATGATTTTTCTTTTGCATTTGCAAATTTCCACTGACAAGATACCCAAATAAAGATTTTTGCAAAACAGGTAAATTCCTACCTAATTTTATTTGTCCTACAGATAGCAAATCATAAAAAATGCTTGCACCAATAAGCATGTCAATTTTTTGAGGGGAATTAAAATCAGGATCAGCCAGAATGATGTTTTTTGGAATATGCAAATCTGAAATATTAAAGGGTATTTGTGGATAGTGCTCAGAGATTTTATCTATTACCAAACAGGAAAGTCTGGTCGAATAATTATTATACAAAGAAGAAATTTTAACTTTGATTCTTTTATTTATATTGGTGGAAACTTGACCAATTCCTATTAGAGGAAGATTAATATTTTGATAGGGCAATGATAAAATATCTGCAAATTCTTTGGTTATCAAATTAGATTGGGAGCCTGAGTCCAAAAATATGCGACATTTTATAGGTCTGTTATCTTTATCAAAGGCGTGAACAATTGCTGTAGATAGCAAGACAAAATTTTCCCTGGCAAACAAGGAAATTGGCTGAACAATATTAGTGTTTAGATCAGAAGTATTTTCAGTAAAATTCTCAGTTTGAGTACAATTGACTTTAGGGGAAATAGAATTTAATTCTGCATTTTTTGATGCCTGTGAAACAGTTTCATGTTGGCGTGATACCTCATTATTTTGTTTGCCAAAAAAATGCAACAAAGAGTTATGCCTTTTGTGACAAAATCTACAGGAAAAAGTTGTGCAATTTGAAGCTTTATGATTGCTTGATTTTAGACAGCAAATACAAATATTTAATGATTTTGCCTTTTTAAATCGATCATTAACAGACATGTCTCTAAATATATGACATTTGAACAGGAAATGATTTCCCTTACACAAAGGACAAATCAATTCTGACACCAAATTAACTCTCTTGGATTCATTCATTTTGTGTTTGAAACTATTGCTAGATGCTGTTTTATTAAAATTGCTGGGGTTATTATTATGATATGATATTTATTGCACTGCTTCTAGAATTTCACAACGTTTAGTCAGAAATTTTTTAAAGTCTTCAATAGTGGGCTTTATGATATCTTTACTACAAGTTTCCCACTCATGACGAGATTGAAAATCAATTTTTTCAGTTAGTGAAAATAGATCAAAATCAAATCCCAATGTTTAACAGACTCATCTAATAGTTCCAAAGATCTATAATTTTTTAGAAAATTATCCAAGAAACATCTAAGGTCCTTTGAATTTTCCCTAGGTACATTAGGTAAATTTAAAATTTCTTTAATATGAAAATTTGTTATAATTTTACTATTTTCATAACGATTTTCTAAAAGCTCTAAAGCTGTGTCATAATTATTTTCAGTTATCTGTAAAGAAGCAATTACATTAGCAGCTTCCCCCACTAAACAATCAATCAAATAGTGAAATTTCTCAATTTTGCTTCTGGGCTTAGAATGCACCAAAGCATCAAAAGTGTCTTTAAATCGACGCCAATCCCCGAAATCCCCAGAAAATTTAAATAAATTTAGCTTTGGAAGATAAGCGATGGGCTCAACAAAAATATTATTTTCTGGACTTGGAGTAAAATCATTAGCATTGGCAGGTGGCCATATTGAATTATTTAAAGTTTGCCCCTGTATTAAATCCTGAGCAGAAGATACACAATCAAAAAATTGGGTTTCAAAATTTTCCCTTTCTGTGGCTCATTTATTCTCATCATGGACAATATTGCCCAAGATGTAATGAGACTCAATTTCACCTTGAACCACTTTAAACTCTTCAATAAGCTTGGGAGAAATTATTTCTAAACGACTTTTAATTTTTGAAACAGGGTTCTGTGGTTGTTTGTTTAAAAAATTCTCAAAACGAGTCAATTCAGCCTTAATTTGGCCTCTAGTTATATTAAACCTTTTAATTTCACTAATATGATCTATTTCTTCTGCCATTTTAAAAAATGAAAGATTTGTTTAAATTTGAGTTAAAATCAAGTGCATTAATAGTTAAACCCTGTACATGAAAAATAAAAATACTTGTTTAATGTAAGACAAAATGTAAAACTGAAATTAAATAAGATAATCTGTAATAATCACATAAAATAGTAGGCGGCTCAATATATAAATTTACCAAAATTTTCACCTTTATGTGTCACACCAATAAATAATTTGTACTTTATGTACAATGAAACAAATTAATAAAGCCTGCCTTATAATGTGCAATACACTATTATAAAATATAAATATTTTGATTAGCCTTTAAATGTGCAATACATTAAAACTTTTAATATAAATGATTGAATCTAAATTGTTTATTACAAATCTAGAATGTCCACACTACACTGTGTGGTTCAACTAAAATGGTCTGCACTACAATATGCAGCTCGACAAAGAAATATGATTTTAATAATCTGCAGTACAGTATGCAGTACAAGTTATAAATCCAATAATCTGCACTACGGTGTACAGTACAAAACATAAATAATTTGCAACGCAATGTGCAATACAACAAATAAAATTATCTGCAACACAGTGTGCAGTTCGAGTTATAAAGAATGAACTTGCTACTCTCCCAATGAAAACTAAATAATCTGTACAGGAGCGAGCAGTACAGGACAAAAATGACTCATAAAATAGGCGATATCTACACCTTATGTTCAGTACATAAAAAATCTGTCACTCTGTACAGTACAATATGTTTAAAAAACAAGCAACCAAATAGAAAATAATAAATGCATATGAATTATAATCTGTGCAGTAATACAGTACGTATGACCTCTCTAAATTAAAATACAAATGATGTACAATACTACAATAGGTCTTGTGCACAGAACTTACCCTGCATAAAGATTTTTAATTTTATTTACTTTTTTAAAACACATAAATATAATCAATATTTGACCTTTAAATAGGGCGAAATAAAAACACAACAATAAAACTTTATTTAAACCAACCCAGACAAAATGCAATGCAAAAACTTACCCGTGAAACCATCAAGCATCATCTCCCGAGCGCTGATAAGCATGGAAATAGTTTTCCACTTTTTTATTGTGAAAATATTGAAAAGAAAAAAGGCAACAGGTGAATGCCCTCAGGAAGATAATGGGAACTTTAATCCTTCCAAATTACAATTCACAAGAATTTTCTTGTTGCTGAGCCAGCACTGCGTAATGGCTTCATCCGGTCGAGGGATCAAATGGATTGAACAATGCCTCCTTGCTTCGCTTTGGGTAATTGTTCTGTATTTTAAACGATGAACAATGAACACTTTAGTCAGTTCTTGATGATGAATTTATTTTAATTTTTATACAAGGGTCTAATTTTTAAGTTAACAAAATTTTAATTTATATGGTTGCTTGCTTGACGTTCTTGACAGAAGAGAGAGTCTAGGCGTCCCGTCAGGGGCGCTGGGGTCTCAGTTCAGCTAACCGCAGGTAAAACTGTTCATCAAGGCAAGGTAAGTGGCGCGTTATAAACGCCGTCCGCTAGATGGCGTCAGTAGGACTGAACTTTGAATGAAATAAAGTTGAGGGTACACTCGTAGTCCGAACACAATATAATGCCCGTATCTCCTGAAATTCCCAACGGGGGGACCGTCGACATAAAGGATAGTGGATTTTGCAAAAAAAATTTTTCATAAGAAAGTACTTATTTTAACTAGTAAATTAAAAGAAAAAAAATGCGGTAAATGCACTTTTGTAAGAATTATTTTAGTTTAAAATGGGCAAAAATCTACTTATGTTTTCTCTTTTTATTGCAGCTCGTTGGTTTCGCCGACATAATATTCGATCGAATTGAAGCGACGTTGTCAGATTGCAAAAATATTTTAAAAGTCGCATCGTAACGATTAGGTGGTATTAAGATTCTTGGATTTTGATAAAAATTAAAAAAAAAAACATGGCGTAAATAAAAAAGGGGACTAACGCTAATGCGCGTTTATAATTTTTTCAGACAAAAGAAACCAAACTAAACATAATGAAAAAATTTAATTAAAGTGTAATTAAACGTAAACTTTCTTATAACATAATCCAAATTATTAATAAACTTTCAAACATTTTAACAAAAATTTCTAAAAATAAATAAACTACAAAAAAATACACGGTGGTAACGGGACCAGAAATACAAATTAAACATAAAGAAAAAACATATTAAAGTGTATAAGAAAAAAACCCTTTTTAACATAATAAAAATAAACTATAAAAAAATAAAAATACAGAGTGCTTCATAATGAATGGGCCACTAACCCATACTCAAAAAAAAGTTAATATTAAAGTGTTATGCCAAACCCAACCCAACCCAACCCAACCCAACCCAACCCAACCCAACCCTTTTTTTTTTTTTTTTTTTTTTTTTTTTTTTTTTTTTTTTGAGAGGTTTGGGAAAATCTGCTAGCAGACTACCCCCCATGCCTTGGCGTTCTGGCGCATGGGGGAGTGTGGGGTTGGAAAAAAAAGATCTACCGACCCACTAAAAACCCTTTCCTCTTTGAAAATAGCTCCTTGGAGGGCTGTCTGGCACCGTCCGTTTGGACCTAACATCGGACACCCTCCAGCCTAATTTGTCTTCTGTATCCTATATGAGCTTTTCTTCTCTTTCTTTGTCCTGTACCATCTTTCTCATCATCTTTTCCACGGCATTCCAGTCTTCCTTGCTTCTTAGCATAGTGTCTACCAGGTTTTCAATTGTCAGTTTTTCCCCAATTTCGATTTCTGCTGCCAGCCTCGTTCTGTCAAAACGGGTACATTTAAACAGCATGTGTTCTGCCGTGTCAAACTCGCAGTCCCCATAGATGCAAGCTGGGGAGTCTTTTCTCTTATACTTATATAAATATTGTGCGAAACACCCGTGTCCTGTAAGGAATTGTGTGACTGCGTACTGAACCTCTCCATATCTTCTTTCCACCCACGGTCTAATCTGTGGAATAAGTTGCCTTGTCCAATTTGCAACACTCCCCCCGGTACTCCATGCTTCCTGCCAACGATCAATTGTCTCTTGCCTTTCCATTTTCTTGATCCGTTCCCTTACCCCGTCTGATAACTCTATGCTTCCCGCTGCTTGTTCCCATGCCTGCTTTGTTTTCCTCCAGACTCTATCCCGTTCGCCTATGAGCAACGTTATAGGCGGTGTCCCCGAAACTACCGCTGCCGCTTCCCCCGACACCGTGTGGTACGCCATGCAGCATCTAAGGGCCATTTTTCTCTGGCACGATAAAAGTCGACTTGTATTTCTAGCATAGACCAATCCTGTACTCCATGCAGGTGCAGCATACGTTAAAATTGATTGTACTGCCATTGCCATTACTAGCCGCCTAGTACAGGGTGGACCTCCGACGTTCGGGAGTAATGCGTTAAGGGCCTTCACTGTTTTGTCTGCTTTCTTGACTATGTTTTCTATGTGTTTGTTGAAAGTCAGCATATAGTCAAGCGTAACCCCCAGATATTTGAGACTCCGACTTGGGGTGATTGTTTTGCCATCCATTTTAAACTTGGTCATCCTTCTTGTTTTGTAACTCCACCCAAACGTAACCGCCTCGGTCTTTTCCGGCGCCAGATCTAGCCCGTGGAGTCTCATCCAGGACTGTGTTGCGCTCAGAGCGTTGTTTCCCGTATTCATTAGTTCCTCCTCTGAACCCAACCCAACCCAACCCAACCCAACCCTTTTTCTTTTTTTTTTTTTTTTTTTTTTTTTTTTTTTTTTTATAGCGATGGAAATGCTGTTTACGCAGACTGGCCACAGCTGTTCCTACAGTTGCAGGTGCATCTGTAGCCAGTACTGTGGGACTCGGACATTCCCATACCCACTAAAACCACCGCTTTTGTGCTTCTCGTACTCCCCGGAACCATTCCTCTCGGAATATTGCATCAGGGAATATGCTGTCCTGCCTACTCTTCGTCTCTTCTCTCTTCTTTTTCCTTGATTTCCACTATATTTTTCATCAGTTGGCTTACAGCTTCCCAATTCTCCTTGTTTTTAAGCATTATGTCTACTAGGTTAGCTGTCGTTAAATGTTCCCCCACGTGTAGCTCCGCCTCCATTCGAGGCCTGTGGAAACGAGTGCAGTTAAAAAGCGTGTGTTCTACCGTATCGTTTTCTCCATCTCCATATTGGCAGGCTGGACATTGTCTCCTTTTAAATTTGTGGAGATAAGCTGCGAAACAGCCGTGTCCTGTTAGACATTGGGTTATCGGATAGGTTAGTTCGCCGAAAACGCGTGTATGCCATTTTTTTATATTCGTGATTAGTTTTTTTGTCCATGCTGCTGTATCTTGTGAGCTTTCCCATTTTCGTTGCCAGCATGCGATGGTTTCTTCTCTCTCCTCCTTTTCTATGTTTTGAGATTCTTCTTGTTGAGTTTCGGGCGGTAGCTGTATCTTTCTATTAAAAATCCGGGTGCGTTCTTTTACTAGCTCTACTATTGGGATTAATCCTGCCAGGAGAATTGCAGCCTCTGCGGAAACGGTGTGATAGGCACTGATTATTCTTAGTGCGACTTTTCGCTGGCCGGAGATAAGCCTGTCGGTGTTTCTTCTGCTTTCAACTCCAGTGCTCCATATTGGAGCTGCGTAGAGTATAATGGACTGAAAGGTTAGAGCCAAAACTCTTCTTTTGTCTGCAGTTGGTCCGCCAATATTCGGCAAAATAGCTCCAAATGACCGGAAGACCCTATTTGCCTTGGTAAGTATTTGACTGATATGCGGTGTAAAACGCAGCATATAGTCCAGAGTGACGCCTAAGTATTTTATCGTTCTTTCGGGTGTAATTTCACTGCGGCCAAAATTGAACTTTATGTTTCTTCGGTTTTTGTAACTATGGCCAAACACTAGACAGCTTGTTTTTTCTGGGGCAACTTCCAATTTATTTTCGTCCATCCAGGCTTGAATTGCGTACAGGATCGTGTTTCCTTTCTGGATCGTTTCTTCTATGGAGGAAGCTCTGATTAATGCGCCGATATCATCAGCGTAACATATTATTTCTGTTTCAGGTGGCAGCTCTATGGACATGACATCGTCGTACTCTATATTCCACAACGAAGGGCCGGCGACAGAACCCTGAGGGACGCCTCCGTAGACTTCCAGCACGTTCTCTTGGTCCACCCTAACTCTTCTTCCTGTGAAGTAGGATACTATCATTTTTATTAGGTAAGTTTGAATTCCTTTTTTTTTCAGTTTGTTTATTATTATTTCCCAATTTGCCGAGTTAAACGCGTTTTTGACGTCTATACATATGACAGTCACTATTTTTGTTCTGTTTTCCCGCACTGTGTGTACAATTTTTCGTATTGCGTCTATCGTAGATCTTTGTTTTCGAAACCCGTATTGGTTATCGTTTAGTCCCCCGTTTCTTTCAATGTCTTCGGTAAGTCTAGCAGTTATAATTTGTTCTAGCACTTTTCCTAGCACGTCCAGTAGTAGGATGGGCCTGTACTTTTTTCCAGTGTCTGCAGGTTTATTGGGTTTTTCGAGCAGGATTAGTTTGGACACCTTCCACTGATACGGAAAGTGGCATCTTCGAAAACATTCTGAGAAGAGTCTCCTAAAAAATTCTGGGTGAGCGAGTAACATTTGTTTGACGTCGGCAGGGAGCATTTCATCGGGACCTGGAGACTTCCCTAATTTTATTTTTGAGATGGCTCTTAGCATCTCTTCTTCTGTGACTACTGGGCCTTCGATGTCGGATTGAAAAGTTGGCAGGTTGGATTGTGGCGTAGTGGTAAAAAGATCGTGAAAAATTTGCCTTTTTTCTTCTTTCTTTAGCCATGTCCTGGGTCCCGTGAATTTTAACTGTGCTCTAACGATTTGATAAGCTTGACCAAAGATGTCCTGGTCGAGGTCATTGCAAAGTTCTTCCCATTTGTATTTTTTTGCGCGTTTAATTTTTTTAGTTAGTCTTTTTCGGGAAGCTTTGTATGTTTCTGTCAATACCTGTCTGCGGTCTTGATCTCTCGTTTCTCTCTGTAATGTTCTTCTTTCTTTTTTCAGATTAACTATTTCTTGTTGGAGGTCGTCGTTCCACCAGTATGGCATTTTGAAGTTGGCGTCTGCTCTCAGCTTTCGTCGGGAAGTTAGGTAAGTATTATTAATAATATTAATATTCTCTTCTAGGTTCTCTGGGGGTTCTCCCTCGATCATCTGTGTTAATTTTCTCTTGAACTGCTCTGTATCTAGTTTTTTGACATATTGGTGGTTCTTTATTTTTTCAGTTTCTGCTATGTTTATTTGGATCAGTATTGAGTGGTGATCGCTGAGGTTTTCTTCGTTGATTAGTACCTCCCATTTGTAATCCTTCGTGACGACGTTTTCGGAGACAAAAGTGAGGTCTATGTGAGAGGTGCCGTTTGCACGTGCCAACGTGGGAAATTTGCCGTCATTTAGGCACACTAGTTTTACCGATAAGGCCATGTCACTTAGTATTTCCCCTCTGCGGTCGGTGACGTCTCCTCCCCATATACTATTTTTGGCGTTGAAATCTCCGCAGATTACCAAGGATTTTTGTGCACACATGTGTCTACGGACGTGAATAAAGAGTTCGTCCAAAGCGTTTATGAAGTTCTGCAAAGGGTAGCTAGGGGGTATGTAGACTCAATAGAGATCATAGTTGGCCATTTCGACGTAGACAAAATTGTTACATCCTGTGTAGGAAAAGACGGGGTTGTTCGTGGGGCGATTTGGGTTTCTTTTTATTTCGCAGTTTATCTCGTTTACAGTGGACAGATACGTGATTTTACTTTTCGCTAGGGCCATTTTTTTGTTAGGTTCTTGAAGGCATATGACATCACAACTCTCTTTCTGGGCGAAGGCCTGGATTAGGTTTTCTGAGGCAGCCGACCTATTGACGTTGACTTGGAGAATTTTTAAGGTGTGTTCCATTGTTGTCTGGTTTTAAAAGGTTTCTTTATTTTGCCTTGTTGATCTGCTTATAGAGAGGAGACGCTAGTTCTTTGCTCCCTAATGATGTTTCTTTTCTTCCTTTCCATTTGCAGCGCTTTTTTGAAGCTGGGGCATTTCGATGTGCCAGCTTGGTGACCCTCTACGTTGCAGGAGGGACAGAACTCCTTTTGCTCTTTGCAGTCTGCTTTCCTGTGTCCTGCTCCCCCGCATCGGAAACATTTATTTTCCATATTTATTTCGGTTTCTTTACAGTCTCTAGCTTCGTGGCCGAAATTCCAGCATTTATAACATCTTTCGATTTCTATCCTTTCGTGTATTCGGCAGTCGCTAAGTCCAACCCTAACATGGGATCTTGCTTCAATGCTTGCAGATTCTGTGTCTGGGATTCTTAGGGTTGCTGTTTGGCCGCCAAAAGGATTTTTTATCACGGTTATATTTACGTTGTCCCAGTTTATAATTAGATTTTCTTTCTTTAGCACTTCTTTGACTTCTTCGGCTGTGGCCACCATATCCAAATCTCTAATAAAGAAAGTCTTTGTCTTCGGTCCTTTGCCCGTAACTCTAACTTTCAGGTCTCCCAGAACTTTGGCGACTTCCTGTTTTGTACTCTCAAGTTTGCTGTTATCTCTCAGCTTTAGAAGAAGGTTGCCGTTTGCGGTTTGACGTACCTGCCTAACTGTCGACTCTATGTTTGTGTTTTTATTGTTTCTTAGTATTTGGAGCATTTCGGCGTACGACTTTCCTTGGTTAGGTTCGATTATTAGTGCCTCGCTTCTTGGACGCCTGTCTTTGGTCACCAACTTTGGTATGGATCCCTCGTTGCACCAGACTTTTATTTTTATTTTGCCGTTCTTTAGAACACATTCTACTATTTTTCTGAAAAGCCTAGGGTCCAGATTTGTTGGGGAAACTATGGTAATTTCCGTTGTTTCTAATTTATCTGCAATGTTTCTTACTTGCTTTAAAATTTTATAGGTGTCTCGTTCTTTATCCGTTCCCTCTATGTATAGTGCCGTTAGTGTTTTTGTCCTTTTCTTTCCGTCCTCAGTGCCTCCTGTTTTATATTTTACTGTTTCTTCCATTGTCAAGTAAGCGCCCCCTTCGCATTTTATCGGGTTTTCATTTACCATTTCCGGGAATCTGTAGATAATTTCGTCCGATAGTCCTTGTCGTGCCTTTTTGAGAGACTGGTCGCGTTTGAGGAAGAAGAACAGGTGGTCTGGTCTGCCTCCCAAAGCGGTTTTTTCTTCTAGCTCCGTAATCCTGTACAAATTTCAGGGCCATGTCTTTTTTATAATTTCTTCACAGGCATTGTAATCCGCCAGATCTACATTTTCTAGACTCATGACGTCTTCGTTTTTGGCTGTCTTTTCATTCTTTTGTTTCTCTAGGAGGTGTGCGTTTTTTTCTTCAAGGGTTTCGATTTTTTGTTTTAGGTTTGTAATTTCTACGTCCTTTGAGTTTATTTGGTTTCGTAGTTCTTTTACCTGGTTTGCGCATTCCTTGCCTTTGTTGATTTCTGTTTCTGTCTTTTTAGTGTCGACTTTTATTTTATCTATGATGAACCTTAATTCAGCGGCTAGTGATTTGACGGTTTTATGTACATTCTGGTTTACTGCTCCAAAATGCACCAGCTCACCGGCTTTTTTAGCAAGCTCCTCTACATTTGCCTGTAGATTGCTTGGGTTGGTACCGAAAGTTGGTGTTTGCGCCCCACGATCCCTTTTGGGATCACTTACTTGGCATCCGAACGATACGTCGTGTAGTTTCCTTTTTTCAGTCATCTTCTCAAAGAAACTTCCTATGTCTGATGTCTGTTGACTGTCCGATGAGAGGGATCCTTTGCGGGATGTGGGAGGGGATCTCCCAACGGAGTCCCTCCTTTTGAATACTTCATTCTTTTCACGCGCTAAGTCATCTGGTTTTAGACTATTGCTCCTAACTTTTCTGCTTTCCAGTGAGGAATGCTCTGAGAATAACGGTTGATTGCCCCCCCCAGAATCCGTGGGGCAGCCCTCTTTCGAGGGGTGGGATTCTCCGGTTCCACCGGTACCCACCTGGGGTAATATTTTCTGTGTTTTATCACCCATTTTTCTGTGTGCAGTTTATACCTACTGCCAGGTTCCTTGTTCGTTAGCCGGGTCGTCATCTTGTTGTCGTTGTTTTTTTTTTTTTTTTTTTTTTTTTAATTTTTAATTTTTGTTCTGTTGCAGGTGGGAAGGTGGAAAAAGAAAGGAAACCTCCTAGCCCTCGTTTCCTAATAGCGTCGGAGGGGAGAAGTGGTTGTTGCCAGGCAGCGAGACCATGGGATAGGGATAGCTTAAAGGGTAAGTAGGGTGAGAATTAAGGATAACATTTTGGAAGCGCTTCGAAGCGCCTGAGCCGGCCTTTGCAGACAGGCATCCAACCTCGCGCATGCACTGTTCGAAGTTGGATGGCTGCCTGAGCCCCCTCCACCAGCGACAAGGTCCAGCGGCTCCTCGAGGGGGAACCCGACCCAACCCAACCCAACCCAACCCAACCCAACCCATCCCAACCCAACCCAACCCAACCCAACCCAACCCAACCCAACCCAACCCAACCCAACCCAACCCAACCCAACCCAACCCAACCCAATCCAGTCCACTCCAGTCCAGTCCAGTGCAGTCCAGTCCAATCCAATCCAACCCAACCTCAATCCAACCTCAACCCCCCTTATCAATGTTTAATATATGTACAAGGGGCACGGGGCATACATGATAAATGAACGTCAGTTAATAATTTACAAATAGACGTTTATGTTTTACTATAGTCTGTTGTACTATAGCCCATTTATTATGAACCATTGTGTATAATAACAAAAGAAGAGCAAAATTAAGAATATTTTTTAGCAACATGGAGCTGGATTATAAAACCTCTGTTTTGCTGTAGTTCCAAATATTTGCCGCCACATGAACAAGTCAATAGCCTCCTTCCTTCTTAAGTACATTTTCAGGAGACTCCAAAATCCCTCGACCTGGTTTGTGCACACACCTGTATCGGGATCAACAAAGAACCTCGAATGATTGACTGACCGATGAACGTACCCCATCCTATTCAGCCTTTTATATGCACGCCATTCATCGGTCCAAATTTCTGAACCTGACCTAACAATGTTCCGAATTATTGGTATTAAAGTATCAGCAGATCTGTCTGGAACATACCGTACAAAACCCCTTTTTAATGTCACATCATAAATCCCAATGACCCATTTTTGTGCTACGTGCCTTCCCCTATGATACTTTCTACGGGTTATAACGGATTCGTCGATTTGGACATGGTCTGGGCCTCCCACTAGAAAAAGATCACCCTGATCAGGTTGTAGTATCTTCTATGTAGCAATATCTCGACAATAACGATATTGTTGAATCACCATTTCTCAACTAACATTTAGTACCTGAGCTGCGCAACCAGAACGAATATCGCATGCCCAAAGCCACATTAATTTAATTATTGTGCGAACGGGAACTTTACAATTTTCAAAATAGCTACCATTGAATATTGAGTAATCCTTGTGGCATTTTGAACAGTAAAATGCCGTATTTAATGAATTAAAACCATTTTTAATTCTTTTATTGCAGTAACGCCGACAATTTCTTTTAACGCACCTATAATTTTGTTTTAATAAATTACATTCTTGTAAATTTATCACAAGATCCTCGTCACTTTTGTTGCAAATATCATAAATTTTATCTAAATTATTCACATCCATGGTTTAGCACTTTACACATAAAACTTTTAAGAAAATACTAAAAATTGATGCTCCTCACTTATCAAAACAATAAAACATTTTGATAGAATTAAAAAGTAACTAAAAATAACATACAGGCTAATAATCACAAAAAAATAAAAATATCACATAAAATACAATAAAATATTGTTAAATTAAGGAACTTTAAAAGAAAAATTGAAGAAATTACTATCCTTATTATCGACAATAGCCCCCAAGGGATTTTAATAATTTTTTGTCCAGATATTAACAATGAATACCTACATCGACTGACGATGGTCTCAAGCCTCTACAAACTAAGGTTTTGTTGTGAAAATTAATTAAAAAGTCAAATGGTAAAAAAATGAAAAAGGCTCTAACTCTCAAAATTCCCAAAGGATTTGGATAAAACTTTTTTTTGTAAAAGATAATAAATATCTAAATTGATTTTAGAGGGTTGCAAACCTCTACAAACAAAAGTTTTTTGGTAAAAAATTATTGAAGTGTTAGATGTAGAAAAATATAAACGACTATAAATCCCAAAACTCCCAAAGGATTCGAATAAAACTTTTTTATGTAATTACTAATAAATATCTAAACCGATTTCGGATGGTTGCAAATGTCTACAAACGAAAGTTTTTTTGTATAAAATTATTGAAGTGTTAGATGTAGAAAAATATAAACGACTATAACTCCCAAAACTCCCAAAGGATTCGAATGAAACTTTTTTACGCAATTACTAATAAATATCTAAATCGATTTAACATGGTTGCAAATCTCTATAAACGAAAGTTTTTTGGTAAAAAATGATTGAAGTGTTAGATGTAGAAAAATATAAACGACTATAACTTCCAAAACTCTCAAAGGATTCGAATCAAACTTTTTTACGCAATTACTAATAAATATCTAAATCGATTTAACATGGTTGCAAACCTCTACAAACGAAAGTTTTTTGGTAAAAAATTATTGAAGTGTTAGATGTAGAAAAATATAAACGACTATAACTCCCAAAGGATTCGAATGAAACTTTTTTACGCAATTACTAAGTGCCGTTTCACATGGAGCGTATTGGTACGCGCGCGTATTAAGGTCACGCGTATGACTGCGCGTCGTTTTTAATTTTACATGGGGCGTACCGACTAGCGCTGACGGCAGTACAAAAATGAACATTCAAGAGGAAACATCTAGCGCTGTTGCCATTGCTGCATATTACCTTTTAAAAAAGCGTAAACAAAAGAAAAAAATATGGGTACACCCCATTGTTGAAAACGATTACTTAAAGGTGCATTCGTTACAATGTATTCGGAATTACGTGAACATCCAAAAAAGTTCTTTAATTATTTTCGTATGTCAATAACAACGTTTGATGAATTACATAGTAAAATAGAAAATAATCTGAAGCATCCAAATGTGGTTCGACTGTCAATTTCAACAAGGGAAAGGCTATGTGTGACTCTAAGGCAAGTAAAAATTTACTATACATTTATTTTTCTATATTTATTAGTATCATGTCATTCGCAAAAGTATGATAAAGTGGTGTCGATTAAAATAAGAAAAGCATATGGGTTTTGCGTATTTACACAAATATATTTGTACTTATTGTATTATTACAAGTAGTTTTTAACAAAATTTTAATAGGAAATAGAAAATCAGAGATGCAGACTACAACTGTCTATATTCAATCAAGTCATTAAATTGATTCTCATTATCACCAAGAACAGTATTTTGATAGGGAGGCGCAGGAAAACGTGGAATCGATGTATAACTTCCAGATGAGGGTGAAACCGCGGGCGTTGATATTGTTGTTGTGGATCTGGATCCGGAAGCCCGTTGCCAATTGCCGTAGTTGTTAGAAGGTTGTTGATAATTATATGTATATTCCCATTGTGGTATCGTTGGCAAAGGTTTTGTATTTTTTTTAATTAGATTTAGAACTCCTATTCGAAACTCTAGTTTTTGGTTGTCGTTAAATTTTTTTAGTGACGGTAACAAAGACTCTAGAAACGACTTATCTTCATCAAATTGTTGATTTTGACTCCTCTCCAAAAATCGCATTAGGCCGTCTTCAAGCTTATCTGATTTTTTTTTTCGCTTCGTTGTTTCAGCGCGTTCCACTTGCTCAACTCTGTCAGTTTCTTCTAGATCTGCATCAACCTCATCGTTCTCAACTTCATTTGGCTCCTCATCTTCAGAATTTTCCAAATTTGTCTGAGTGCTAAAACAATACACGTATTAAAGTTCACAACAAAATAACAATGAGAAAATATCTTACTTATTTAGATCTAAACTTTTCTCCAAAAATTTCAAATTCTCGTAATAGATATATTTACTCAGCTTCTTGGCCGCTGAACCACTCTTTAAAGTCTTGCCTTTATTGCGGCATCGTATAAATGCATCTCTGGATGTTTTCCATCGTTTTTGCAGCTTTTCCACTTAAAGGAAAAAGGAGATATTTTATAATAAAATATTTATTTCAGGTACTTAGCAAGTGGGAATACTTTCACGGATTTACACTATTCATATAGACTGGGTATATCAACCATAAGTACAATTGTTAATGAAGTTTTTACTGTTATCTGGAAACAACTGAAAAACGAGTTTATGGGAATGCCATCTGAAGAAAAATGGGAGGAGATGTCTATGGAGTTTGAAATACGTGCTAATTTTCCCAATTGCATCGGAGCCGTTGATGGGAAGCATGTAAGAATAATCAAGCCAATAAAAAGTGGGTCGCTCTGTTTCAATTACAAACACTTTTTCTATTCTTTTGTTGGCAATTTGTGATGCAAACTATTGTTTTACTTTTATTGATGTTGGGGCATATGGCAAGGTTTCGGATTCGACAGTATTCAAAAGTGGATCTTTCATGAAAAAACTTAACGATAATTCTTTAAATATTCCTAGTGGAAAATCATTACCTGGTTCTGACGACACTAAATTGTCATACATTATAGTAGGTGATGAAGCCTTTCCGTTAACAAAACAATTATTACGTCCATATGCAAGAAAGAATCTTAATTATAAAAAAAGATATTCAACTATAGATTAACCCGTGCTAGAAGGTATATCGAATGCTCATTTGGAATACTTTCAAATAAGTGGAGAATATTTCACAGGCCACTAAACATTAAAGTTTCTCTTGCGGTGAAAATAGTAAAGGCTTGTTGTATTTTACACAATGTGGTTCGATTAAGAGACGGTTATAAATTTGAAGATACATTAACAGTGAACGGATTTCTGGATACTGCACAACCAGTATTATCTCAAAATCCTGTTATTAGCAATACAGTTAGAGACGTGTTTGCTAATTATTTCATAGGTGATGGAAAGGTTTCTTGGCAAGATAGTAAAATACATTAAATCTGAGCATATAAGTTTTTGTATTTGAATACCAGAAGCTATGTTAATAAAAATATTTTATACTTACATATCTGTTTTTTTTTCTGCCTGTGATAAGTTATTGAAACCATCAATTAAACTTGTTCCTATATCTTCCCAAGATTTTTGCCTTAGGTCTCTGTTTTTGTACCCTTCGTTTGAAACATCCCACAAATTAGGTCTCTGTTCGACTTCTCCAATAAGAAGTTCAGTATCCATATTATTATGAGCCATTTTCTGTTTTCCAGAAACGAAATATTTGTCGGTATCGGCAACTATGAACGAAGATAAAAGACAGTACGCGTCGTACCGTCTGAAAGCAACTGATTGAATCCGAGCAATTTGAGCCTCGCGTTCCTACGCGGGGCGCACGGGCAGTGTCGACTCCCGCGCGCAAGAATAAAAGCGCGCTCACAGCCATACGCTCTACGCGTCCATGTGAAAACTTACATTTGAATTATAATACTCGACGTCACGCGTACGGTACGCGCGCGTACCATACGCGTCCATCTGAAACGAGATTAATAAATATCTAAAGTCTACCCAACCAATCTGTATCTAAGGGGTATCGGTGCGGGGAACGTGGTTGTAGACTAGACCCGCCTCATTTCATTCATGAAATAGCCAGTGACGTGCGAAATGTTATAAACCGATTACACAGATTTGAATGTATTAAATATTAAAAAATATGGTTTGGTTTTAATTTTAAAATAGGTATATGTAGGTAAGATATTAATTTGGAAATTAAGGTCTTCTAAAATATTTTATTTGTAAATATGTAATAAAAAAATGACAGACAAGATTAGGGAAGCTTGAGATAAAAGTAAAGTAAAGAAAACACAAAATTTGTAATACACCTACTTAGTTTATTCACTTAAAATAAGAGTGCCGTACACGATGCCTGGATATCGCGAGGGAAAGAGCACGGCAGATAATCCGAATTATGCTGTTGAATTGAACATTGAAACATTGAATTTACTACATAATATGTATAATTTAAATTATTATTTAAATAAGTATAATCAATTTGTACCTGTTGAAGATATATTGCTAACCACTCCAGTAACAGTCTCACTCTACCAGCATTTTTTAAACGTTAGGTCATTGTCTATCCAAGTTTCATCTAAATAGACAATATTGCGACCTTCGGCTCGGTGTTTTTTTATTTCTCTTAGGTATTTATACCTTAAAGATGTTATTTTTGAAAAAAATTTTTTCTTCTGGCAATTTTTGCAACAGCTTTCTGCTAGTAGGCACAACTTTAAACCCATATAAATTTGATTTATTAGGTGTTTAAGTATTTGAAAATGAAAGTTGTCGTCTTGTTCCACCTTCGTCATTCGCGGTCTTTTTTTTGCCGGGACTAGAAAGCATTTTGTTGGGGTCCGTCCGCATTCTTTCTTCATCTTCTTTGTGAATTTTTTTCACCATTAAAATGCTTACGCCAGTATATTGAGATACTCTTTTTAAGTTTGCGCTTTACTGGTAGATTAATGAAGTTATTAGTAGCTTCTTCATTGCAAACCCTAAAAATTTGTACAAGAAGTATATAATCCTGATATTCGATTTTTTTTTGTCGTCGTTCCAATTCATATTACTTATATTTATAGACATTTTATATTCAAAATAACCAACATTAACTTTAAATCTTTTTGTTTGTAAAGCAATCGAGCTTGGTTTTATTTCATTGAATATGATTTTTATTTATTACAACATTAGGTACAGAATTTTTGAAATTTAGTGTCGCATAAATTATGATTTTATTTTAATGTTTTTTTTTTCATAACTGTGCTTAGGCTTTATAATTCTCTTATAATCATTTTACTTACCTATAAACATTCGCAATCACCTCCCTTGCCTGGCTATGAATTGTCTTTCTATGAATAAAGTTATTCATTTTAACGTAAATAACACAAAAACTGTTAAAAATTATGAACTTTAACAACAAAGAAACAAATAAGACAAAACAACAACAAAACAGCAACAACAATAATAGCAAATAAACTAAACTATGCTACACTACTCAAAAGTCATAGGTCATAAATTAAGTAGGTACCTAAAAATACAACAATAAAAACAGTTTAATAGCTCAAAAGTATTAACATACGCCGCCGCCACTGAATCCGCAAGACATCGATATTATTCCGAAAATTACACAAAACTGGTACGATGCGATCCAATAAGATAGAGAAAGACAGAGAGCTGCATAAAAATAATAAATTAATGGCCGCGATGTCATCAACCAATCACCTGTCCCCAAACAGCGAGATGCTTCCGCGAAAGCACGACATTGCCGGCTTTGTAAGTTTTATTAGGAATTTCGGATAAATGTTAGTCAATATTGGATTTTATAATATGCAAAACATTAGCAAATAGAACTAAAAAATATGGTTTAAACTGCATTACATAATTTATTATCTTTTTTATGATTAAATAGCTTAATTTTACCATTATATTTACTTTTTATTCAATACTATTTCATTTTTGCAGTAAGACGTGACAACGCTTCAAAATTTCGCCCGCATTCTTTTCGTAGACACAGATCCGATGGTCAAACTATAAATCGATTTAACATGGTTGCAAACCTCTACAAACGAAAGTTTTTTGGTAAAAAATTATTGAAGTGTTAGATGTAGAAAAATATAAACGACTATAACTCCCAAAACTCCCAAAGGATTCGAATGAAACTTTTTTATACAACTAATAATAAATATCTAAATCGATTTAACATGGTTGCAAATCTCTATAAACGAAAGTTTTTTGGTAAAAAATTATTGAAGTGTTAGATGTAGAAAAATATAAACGACTATAACTTCCAAAACTCCCAAAGGATTCAAATCAAACTTTTTTACGCAATTAGTAATAAATATTTAAATCGATTTAACATGGTTGCAAATCTCTACAAACGAAAGTTTTTTGGTAAAAAATTATTGAAATGTTAGATGTAGAAAAATATAAACGACTATAACTTCCAAAACTCCCAAAGAATTCGAAAGAAGCTTTTTTACGCAATTACTACTAAAAATCTAAATCGATTTATTATGGTTGCAAATCTCTACAAATGCAAGTTTTTTGGTAAAAAATTATTGAAGTGTTAGATGTAGAAAAATATAAACGACTATAACTCCCAAATGATTCGAATGAAACTTTTTTACGCAATTACTACTAAAAATCTAAATCGATTTAACATGGTTGCAAATCTCTACAAATGAAAGTTTTTTGGTAAAAAATTATTGAAGTGTTAGATGTAGAAAAATATAAACGACTATAACTTCCAAAACTCCCAAACGATTCAAATGAAACTTTTTTAGGCAATTAGTAATAAATATTTAAATCGATTTTACATGGTTGCAAACCTCTACAAACAGAAGTTTTTTGGTAAAAAATTATTGAAGTGTTAGATGTAGAAAAATATAAACGACTATAACATCCAAAACTCCCAAAGAATTCGAATGAAACTTTTTTACGCAATTACTACTAAAAATCTAAATCGATTTAACATGGTTGCAAATCTCTACAAACGAAAGTTTTTTGGTAAAAAATTATTGAATTGTTAGATATATTAAAAAAAAATTAAAGGCTATAACTTCCGAAACTCCCACAGGATTTGAATAAAACTTTTTTTAATATTAATAATAAACATTTTAAGTGATGATATTTAAGAAATGTTGCAAAACTCTCTATTTAAACTAATTAAATTGAGTTATTTTAACCAATCAAAAGACCATAATAATTTCCAATTGTTTATTTTTTTATATAACAAATACAAAGATAGTGATTTCTGAGTAGAGAAATACAAGATCCAAGTCCAGCTAAATAGTAGTATGGAATTAAACCATCGGGGCTAGTAGCTCTAAGTCGTCGATACTACAGTCAGGTCCTACAGTCTTCCCTTTAGGTAATCACTCTCTTTCAGGAGACAACAGTCAATATTCTCCAGAAAGGTCCAATCAAAAATTACGTTAAAACCACTGGCTGGATTGTTACCAGGAGGCCTAGAAAGTATACCCGAGGAGGTTTCATTAATTGTATTTAAGGAAAACTTACATAGGCCTCGTTTGTAACAATGTGCGGTCTCAGTCAAGATCTTGTTGAAAATTCATCCAGGAATTTGTATATATTGTTAGAAGCAGTTAAGTTTTTACCCACTGAACTGCCCAGCAATAAAATTCTTTGCGCACTTTGGTGTAATTTTTTTTTATTTTGTTTTATTACACGACGGGGAATGCATTTACGCTCGAACTGGGACGCACAAGGCACTCCAGGACAGTGTGGGGCTCGGTGAAGCCACTACCCACTACACCCCTCCGTAGGCGCCGATATATGTACCCATCTTAACTCCTAAAAGCCAAACTAGTTTTATACACATATGGTTATTTGGGTGGTGCAATTTCTATAAATATAGGCGATCACGCATCTTATTATCTTAAAATTTTTGCGGTCCAGCCCGCAAGCGATTTTGGGCAAAGCCAGGTTTTTGAGATTACCCAAAATGCATAATCGCCGCATATTTATAAGAGCCTCCATATGTGTATATATTTTGGTTTTTGGAAAAATCGCGCTTTACTAATTAGGTGGAATATATAGCCGCTGTTTATTGGCTGGTCGACGCAACTACCAACTTGATCGCAATTCTTCAAATTGGGTACGCCAAACTTCGCTCTAGAAATAAATTCGCATTTTTGGTCAAAATCATTTAATCTAAAATCAATTTACCTGAATTTTGCAGCTAGCCCTCTACTCATTTTGAAGTCCGCTGAGACACAGTGGGCAACATTATGTCCAGCTTCTAAGAAGTCAAAAATGTTTGCCCTACATTCTTTGATATTTTTAGTGTCAATTTTTTGTTGATAAAAGAGCTGCCAAAACTGATTGTATTCAACGTCTTTTTTCCTAGATTAAATTAATTTATTAATATAATGGAAAGCCATATCAGTGAAGAGTGAGGTATGTTTTTTTACGTCAAGGCTGTTAGTAATACAAACAGAAACGAAAATCAGATTTTTACAGTGGAGTTTTTTTTTTTATTTTTAAGGTGAAATCTGTTTTTAAACTTCTACAATAAAGTTAAGAGAAAAAGTATAATTATATATAGACTAAAGGGGTGTAGATTTGATTTTTTTGCAGCATAAAAGATACATTTTTGTAAAATAATAAATAATTAAAAAAGACACATTAATTGTTAAAAATTTTGTTACGCCTTCAAACTCGATTTATAAATAAAAAATATAAAATACACCATATATCTCAGAAACACACGTTTTTTCAGGGGTTTTCAAGTGGAAAAGCCATCTCCAAATATTTTAAAAAATCATAGTAATTGGTAGTAATTTTGTTACACCTTCAAATTCGGCATGTAAATAAAAGATTATAAAATACACCCTAAAGGGTGTCGCCCACTAGAGCGGAGCGCGCCGGAGCGCATGGCAGCGCGGCGGAGCGCATTTTCTTGCCTATACGCACATAGAGCGCGCTGAACCGAAGCGACGCGGAGCGGCTAGCTGAGTTTCTTCAGTTTGTACAATGCTGTCCTTCGATTAGGAAGAGATATTTATAATTTCTGCTTTGTGCGAAGAAGCAGAAAAAAGACAAAAAAGGAAAAGAAAATGTTGGATACATAATATATGTAAAAAACGTAAGACTGAGGGTGAATTCTATACTTTATTTCCTGATCTAATAGAAGACGAAATTAAATTTCATCAGTATTTCCGAATGACGCATGGACAATTCATGAAACTATTAGGTTACCTAAAACCAGAAATAGAAAGACAAAATACGTCATTTCGTCAAGCTATAGGTCCAGAAGAAAGGTTAGCTGTATGCTTAAGGTAATTTACCTTAAAAAATAGGTAATTTAAGTGGTTTAATAGAAAAAAAAGTAAAATTTTAATTTAACAAATAAATAAGGCAAGTTAAAGGCAACCTTCTAAAATTACTTGTTTATTCTCATACAAAAAATGTTACAAAAAAAGTACATCTCTAATATGCAAAAAAACTCAAAAAAAACATTTTCTAAATTATAATAAAAAAAATAAAATTAAAAGTTTTCCTAATTATTTCTATAAGTGTTCAGGCAACTAGTGTGAATCATCTAAATTATGTAAATTGGTAAGATCCTCGGAAAATTGTGGGGCCTGTGTCTGTTCACATGATGATGATGATGGTTGAGTGTAGGAATAGTATTGATGGTTTATGTCTGGTGATGTTTGAGGTATTGCCAACAGCACAGAATCTTGAAAGTTATTTGAATGCTGACGAGATGTTCCTGATAAAGATGAGAGTTGATATGGTGGATATTCAGCTCTATTTGATTGTACATGTTGTCTTTCAGATAAAGCTGCTAATTCAGCTTCATTGACAGCTTTAAAAACTTTCGATTTTACCTCTATTTGGAGATGAGACGGCAAATTTTCAGTTGCCTCCGACATACTAAGGAAAAAACTTCTTATTGAGTTATTATTTTCTACTTTTTTTTTACTTATGTCTTTAGTTGATAGGTAGTTTTGCAGCACATCTGCTACATTATTTGGGGGCATCTGACGGCATTTCTGTATTTTTTTCTTAGGGGCTGATGAGGTCTATGTAGTCGATGGAGTGGGCGGTGGTGAACTAATATTGGAGTAAGAATCCTCTTCACTTGAATTACCAGTTTCTTCCTCTGTTGTTTGTATGTTTGAGGTTTGAGGTCTTTCAGTGATGTGTGGAAGAAGGAAAGCCATCTGTTGTTCAAGCTTCCAGGGCCTAATTTTTTTTGCAGCATCCCCACTCTTTGTTTTACGAGCTTTAATGGCTTTGCGAAAATTGTCTCTTAGTTTTTTCCATTTATCTTTACATTTTGAAGCTGAAATATAAAAATTTTCTTTTTAGATTCTTGGCTACAGGAGATTCATTTAGATCAATTGCATTTTCGTATCGCTTAGGAGAAAGCACTGTTAGAGAAATTGTATATTCAACTTGTGACATAATTTGGACTAAAATACGCAATATTGTCATGCCAAAACCAACAAAGGAAACATGGAACACGGTTGAAAAAGACTTTTATGAACTATGGAATTTCCCCAATTGCATCGGTGCCATCGACGGCAAACATGTTATTATTGAAGCACCTGCCAATAGTAGTTCGCTATATTTTAACTACAAAAGGACGTTTAGTGTCGTTCTACTGGCATTAGTAGATGCAAATTATCGTTTTATATGTGTAGATGTAGATGCCTATGGAAAGAACAGTGATGGAGCAATATTTGCTTCTTCTAATATGGGAAAAGCACTGTTGCAGAACTCTTTTAATATACCTCCTGATAAAAGTCTTCCAGGAACCAATATTATTGTGCCTCACGTAATTGTAGGCGATGAAGCATTCCCTCTAAACAAGTATTTATTGCGACCGTTTCCTGGTTCACAAATTAAAGACAATATATCAAAAAAAAATTTTAATTATCGCTTGAGCCGAGCCAGAAGATTATCTGAAAATGTTTTTGGAATTTTGACACAAGTATTTAGGATTTATCAAAGGAGATTAAAAATGAGCCCCGAACATGTGGACAAAGTTATTTTAGCGACCTGTTGTTTACATAATTTTTTAAGGCCTTCTTTAATTTCATTGGAATCAGTTGACAATAACCTTAACAATGATAATCTTCAAAATTTACGACGAGTAGGAGGAAATGCAACGATGGAGGCCATATCTGTTAGGGATATATTTGCAAATTATTTTTCTTCCCCCGAGGGTACAGTTCCTTGGCAAAATGCAATGATAAACGGAAGAATAATGGATTAAGACCATACTGATAATAAAATGTGTATTTAGTTATAGTATAAGATCCGAAACTAAGATCGATCTTAATCAATATGTAGGATAGCCTTGACCTGATATCATTTGCCAACCCATCCTCGATTTATTTTTTCATAAAAAAACCTTTCATTATTACTTCTAATGATGGGTTAAGACTTAAGACCGATCTTAGGCTATATAGAGTGAATTTAAGTTTATGATTTTTTTATCGTTCAAATATTATATTATTCAGTATCAATCGGACGCCACTGGTAGAAAATAAAAAAAAAATATATCAAAATATTTATTTAATATTTAAAAGGAGTGTACTACATTTCACAGAAATATCTGCAGTTGTAGGAGAATCATAATAAAAAAGAAAGAAAAACTCTTACAACTTATAATCTTAAAAAACACCCTGTAGAAATAAACATAAATTGTTACTAGGTGGAAGTCCAGTAGTTGATACTATGTACAATGAGTTTATGTAATAAATTAGTGTGTGCTTTTACCTGGCCAATTCATTTGTTCTCCTATCTGCTTCCAAATATTGTCTTTTATTTCAGTGTTAGAATAGTTTTTGTTTGACATATCAAACAACAATTCATATTTTGAAACTAAACCCACGAGCTTTTCTTCTTCGTCCGACATTTTGCACTCGTGTTTCAAAAGACAATACTAAACTAATCTTGAAACGTTTACTTGCAAAAAAATGCCTATTTGGGTCGCTACGTATCGCACATTAGCCAGCGCGCAGCGTAGCACCGCAATCGGCAGCGTACGGCAGCGGAAAAATATACCCAACATAGAATTCCGGTCGCTTCGTTGCGCTGCCGATCGGTGCTCTTCCGACAAGTGAGCGGACTCCCACTTAGAACAATGATATTATAAAAAGTGCTTTCCGGCGCGCTGCCATACGCTCCGGCGCGCTCCGCTCTAGTGGGCGACACCCTTATATCTCAGAGACACATCCCTTTTCTCTATATGTAATTATACTTTTCCTCTTAACTTTATTGTTGAAGTATAAAATTAGAAACAATCCTTAAATATGGAGAAATATATATTACGGCCTGAACTTATGTGGGCAACTGTAAAAATTTTTGATTTTGTTTCTGATTTTCGTTTCTGATTTTGTTGCTTCCATGACTTTTTTTTGATTTGTAAAAAATGATGATTTTTAAAAAAATACTAAATGTATACATATAAACTAATGTTTTTTCCCAATTGCAATCACATTTCGAGACAATTTTTTCTTTAAAAAAATTTTTTTCTCTCTTGATGAAAAAACAGTCATTAAAAAATAATATAAATTACCGAATAAAATAACTTACATGATATCAGTCAAGATATACAATATAGGTGGGTATATGAGAATAAAACTTCAATTGCTTGTAACTCAAAGAAAGCCAGAGCAATAAATAGACTAAAAGATATAAAAGTAATACCAAATAAAATATATTCAAATTCTTTTTCTTCCCACTCATACCCCTCCATTAACTAGACCACCAATTGAGTAGGTCGATCAGATTCAAAGAAAAGGCTTCCTACCTTGTTTATGTAACAAGACTCCACCTCTTAAACATGGCGAAATCCAACCGTATTGCCAGTTTGTCTAAATTTTAATTTAATATAATTGTAACTCATATTAATTATCTATATATTAGAGTTTCAATTAGTGGTATGTCATAATTTCAATGGAGTATTTATGAACGGATTTTAAACGTAAGGATCATGTTTGCTTGCACAAGTGCTTGGATTTCAAGCTACAGGGTGTTGAGGTTTTGTTTAAAATATTTATTGCTTCTTTTTATATCTTTTTTAAGCTCTAAAACAACAATCGCTGGTAGAGACAAACCAAACTTACTTATTTTAACAATTTTTTAACATGCAGTTTATGTAAATTAATCATCGAGACCGTGAATTTTACGACAAAAGTGAAAGAGGCTTTTTGTAGTTGGTACTTGATTACGTTTAAGTCAAAATATTTTTTTTTCGAGTCAGTAGCGCAATTGTTTTTTTTAAATTCTAATGATTAGTCAAGCCATATAATATATTTATTCTAACGCACACACAAGTGTGTTAGCAAGCTTCTTATTCAATGTAGAACGTTGTAACAAATTTCTAATTTTTTTATTCCTTATTTAGTAGTTTAATAATTAGAAGTAAATAAATTGACTTGGCAATGTTGTCTTACATTGTCTTGGAGACGGTTTATGGACATCATATAAAGCAATTGAGGAGCGGGGATGCGTAGGGGTAAATGCAGTTGCTGGTGACTTGAATCACAGTATAAAGAACAAGACAGTAGGTTCACTCTCTTGCGGCCGTTTGAAGTAGGGACTTCTAAATAGTGCCGACTTTTTTTACGCGGTCGTAAATCATTATTTAGTTTCGACGGCAATCCTTTACGATACGGGGGGTGTTTGAAACATTTTTAATAAGGAATATTTTCGTACATCGCGGCGGGCAGCGTGTAATATATGGAATTTTTTGAAATTAAAGGCACTTTGTATTATTGTTAAAATGAAATTGAAAGAATATTATTAAGTATCTCTTTTGAACAAATAACTGTAAGAAAAACACTTGGTAGATAGCTTTAAAATTAAGTTTATTAGAATGCACACAATTAAATCTTAGCTTTACGTTCCTTTCATGCTCTTTTCTTAACTGACCAAGAAACTACCTACCTAATATTACATACACTTAATTAATAATAACTTTGGTAATATAGCCATTTTTTAAATATTTAATAAAATTTACATAATAATGTGATAACAACACTCAGCATATGGAACTCGGTAACAGTGAAATATAAAAAGGCAGTTAAATAAAAAAAACTTATTAAATGCCTAATTATTTGCTTTTAAAATAGGGGATGAAAGAACAAACCACTAAGATTCAAATAAAACGAAAATAGGTGTTTTACAACCTAGAATTCATATAAGTATGCAAAATAAATATAGTTTTACATTGGGGATTATAGTACACATCAATGTTTTGAAACTTAAACCCTTAAAAACCACCCTTAATGCAAAAAAAATGCAGTTTTAAGTATGGTTAGACGGTATAAGTGGCAAAAATTTATATCATTCAAATGATTGCAATGCAACTAATAATAAATCGGATAGCTTTCACTATTAAAAACCACCACTAATAACAGAATATTACCAAAAATTTTGCATTTTTTTAGATTAAAATCACGATTAAAAAAAAATATGTACTCTAAATCGCTGACACTTTTTGAACATATTATTGGTACCTATATATAGTCCATTGTAGAAGGCTACGCTTTAATTTTTGAAATAAATACATAATTTTTTGTGATAATTTTTTTTTAAAACTGCAATTATTTTTATTTTATTCCTAACTTTTTTAATTTTTATGCTAATGACTTACAATCAAGTTTATTTTTAAAGTTTTTGATAGTACATACTTGAAAAAATGTGCTAGATATTTGTCTAAAAAACGTTTTTTTTTAATTATTTCACGTTATTATTTTACGTCATTATATTTTGTTATCTAAAAAAAGGGGTTGTGTTCACACAGTTGTATCTTAGCGTCTATAGCACCTAGATAAATCAAACAAAAGCCAATCTTTTGTTTTTAAACCAACTTTTGTTTATTAGATTTTTTTGTAGTATCTCAATTTTCCGAGATATTTAAGAAATACTGAAGAAAAGCGTGTATTTTTTTCTGTAAACTAATCCATTTTTATTTTAAAAAAAATGTATATCCCCTTTTACTCCTGCAGCCATCTACGCAACATATCGCCGGCATTTTTAAAGTACAAAATTTCCGCACAACGCTATTATAGTTCTAATATTGAAGACGCCCCTGTAAAACGCAGTCGCCACCGGGCAGCAAAAAAGAGTAGCATCAGAAAGCGAGTGAGAAAGGCAACATTTTGGGCGGCGCTTAGAGTGATCCTTCTATTCTAGTTTATGTTCGGTGCTTGAATCTAGCCGCCGAGCAGAAATTTAGAAGAAAAAAGTTTTTTGGTTTAGTGGAAATTTATTGGCTACCGACAAAGGATTACTGACAGGTCGCCACGTTTTATATGCGAAATTTAAGGAATCCAGAGAACGAGAATATTAATAAAAAAAATGTGGCTAAATTTATTTTTAACGTATTTTGGTTTTTAGTTTTCCTCCCACCTCTAGGTGCTTCTATAATTATATGATCGTGCAAAATAATAAAAGCCATTTGATTTGTGTGATCGCACCCATCATATTATAATTGTATAATGGCAAACATGGACATATACAGAGAGAGACTGCAGAGTCCAAAGTTCAAGTGGCAACTCATCTAGAGGATATATTCATAGGAATCGTGGCAATACCTATGGGCCTAGCAACAGAGGTCACTCTCAGGGTGGTCAATTTCAAGGCAGGAGAAGTAACTTTCGAGGCAGAGGCAGGGGGCATGGAGGACATGCTCAACCAAACTCGAACAGCAACAGTAGTGTGTTTATGGTTAATGTAGGTCAAAATGTCAGTGAAACTGTAAGTAGTAAAATTTATGAAAATAATGAGGTTACTTGGGTGCTTGACAGTGGATGTACAGACCACATAATTAATAATGACAAATACTTTAGTACATTTTTACCTTTGAAAACACCAAATAATATCAAACTTGGAGATGGTCGAATACTACAAGCAACCAAGATAGGTACTGTTATATGCAATTTCTTTATTTGTAATAGGGTGTCAACTGTTACTATTAAAAATGTTTTCTTTGTAAAAGAAATGAATAATAACCTCTTAAGTTATAGTAAAATTACTAAAAATAATAAAATTATATCTGAAGCTGATGTGAGTAAAATTTATAACAAAAATAATGAGATAGTTGGAATTGCTAAGAAGTATAATAATTTATATTACATAAAATGCTTGTTGGTTAAAAACGAAATCAATGCCAATGTAATTACTTGTAAAATTGAACTTAAAAATGAAATGTCTCTTAAGGAAAAATGGCACAGAATATTAGGGCATATAAACTTTAATTCTTTAAGTAAGGTTTGTAAACATGATATGTTAGAGAATTTACCTGAAAATCTTTAACTTTATGAAATCTGCAATTTGTATTGAAAATAAGATGCATAACTTACCTTTTCAAAATAACAGAACTAAAGCCAATGATATTCTTGAAATAATTCATACTGATTTAAATGGACCTCATAGCACTGTTGGAAGTAATGGGGAGAAGTATTTTTTAAGCATCATTGATGATTATAGTAAATTGATTAAAGTTTTCTGTATTAAAAGTAAAGATCAAGTTTTTGAGTGTCTAGCTGAATATATTAATCAGGTTGAAAACATTTCTAATAAAAAGGTTAAAAGGATTAGGTGTGATAACGGAACAGAATATATAAATTCGAAAATTTGTACATTTGCTTGTGAAAAAGGTATTATTGTTGACCCGTGTCCACCTTATGTACATGAACTTAATGGTACCGCAGAGAGATTGAACAGAACTATTATGGACATAGCTAGATGTCTTATGGCTGAAGCTAAAATTAATCGATGCTATTGGCCTGAGGCTGTTAAAACAGCTGCTTTCTTAAAGAACAGAATTCTAGCAAACACCATAGAGAGATTGACTCCCTATGAAATCTTTTTTAGAAAGAAGCCTGATGCCAAATATTTAAGGATCTATGGAAGCAAAATATTTGTTAGAATTCCTGAAGTAAAAAGAACTTCCAAATGGGATAAAAAGGCTGAATGTGGTATAGTTGTTGGATATTCAGATGTGGGTTACCGAGTTCTAATAGGTAATAAGATTATTGTAGCGCGACATGTGGATATAGTAGAGGATGACACTGTTTGTATTGGTTTTGAAGAGCCCAACGAGATTATTGATCCCAAGGTAAAGGAAGAACTTAAGACAACCCAAGAATTTAATCTAGAGGAACAGGAAGATGAGAATAGTGACTCAGATTATAGTGATGTTCCGGATGATCTTAATCAAACTGTGCAAGAAGACAGGCAAGAAGTTGGTACATCTGAGGGTACACTATTAAGAAAATCAAAAAGAATCCCAAAACCAAACAAGAATGAAAACTATGTCTATCAAACAATTTGCGTAAATTATTGTAATGCAATGACTCCTTTAACTTTTGAAGAGACTCTATTGTCTTCTGAAGCGAAAAATTGAAAAGGAGCTATGGACTTAGAGCTGAAAATTTTGTCTAAAAAATAAAACATGGAAAATGATTGAGAGACCCAAAGACCAGCCAGTTATTGATGTTAAATGGGTGTATAAAAAGAAGCCAGATGGGATTTTTAAAGCACGTTTAGTGGCTAAAGGTTTTCAACAAAAAGATAACATAGATGACACTTATTCTCTCATCTTTAAAGGTCAAACCCTTAAAATCTTGTTATCCTTTTGTCTTCAAAATAATTTCTTTATAGAGCAGATGGATGTCGAGACAGCTTTTCTAAATGGAAAAATAACAAGTAATATTTATGTTGAACAACCTGAAGGTTATAATGATGGGTCCAATAAAGTTTTTAAATTGTATAAAGCTATGTATGGCTTAAAACAAAGTCCCCGTTTATGGTATGAATGCTTCCACCAGTACATGAGTGATCTCAATTTTTCTAGAAATAATTGTGATTATTGTTTATATTATAAAGATATTCAAAATGGCACCATTTACATATTACTTTTTGTGGATGATCTTCTCATTTGTAGTAATAATCAAACTTATATTTCTAATATAAAGCAAAAATTATCTCTACGCTTTAATATGAAAGATCTAGGTGAAATAAGCAATTATGTTGGTATTGAAATAAAATACAATGAAAAGTCGAATATGTTATTGAGTCAAAAAACTTATATCGAAACATTAGCGGAACGATATAATATTATCAGCTGTAATAAAAGTTTCTCTACACCAATGGAAGTCAATTTAAAATTATTAAAGATTGATAGTTTAAATGATAGTCTAAAATATAGGAGTATTATAGGTGCTCTTCTCTATGTTAGCATAGCTACCAGACCTGATATATCATTTAGCGTTAACTATTTAAGCAGATTTCAGAATTGCTATGAAGAAACTCATTTTAAATATGCTCTAAGAATACTTAAATACTTATATCAAACAAGAGACTTAAACTTAATTTATACGAAAAGAAATGAAAATTGTAAAGTTATTGACTGCTTTGTAGACGCAGACTGGGCAGGTGATTCAAATGATAGAAAATCTACCACCGGTTTTGTTATTAGATTTTATGAGAATGTTATTTACTGGAAATCTCGTAAACAGAATAGTGTAACTAAGTCATCTACTGCAGCTGAGTATGTTGCATTATCAGATGCGATTTCAGAAATTCTTGTTGTAAGAGAAATTTTAAAAACTTTTAAAGTTAACTTAAATAATCCAATCCAAGTTTATGATGCTAATTCTGGCGCTGTAGCAATATCTAAGTACGGTAATTATACTAAAAATGCTAAGCATATTGAAATTCAATATCATTTTGTGCATGAGAATTATTTAGCTAAGGTAATAGATATCATAAAAATTAAATCTGACGAGAATTTAGCTGATATTCTTACTGGCACTGGCAAAGGCACTGGGTAAAGAAAAGTTTATTTGCTTTAGAGGTTTATTAAACTTAAAGTAAGTTTGTTATTTGACTGTTTTTAATATTAGAATTACCTGTTATATTTTTGTAAGGAATAGGTAGAGAGCATAAAAGTAAGGAGGTGTGTTAAGTATCTAGAATATTATTATACTTTTATGATCTCTGTATTTGATTATTAAATATTCAAATTATGTGAATATATTAGGCTTTGAGCTACGCGTAACAGATGGCGCTAATAGTGTTATAATTTAATATTCGGGACTGCAAGTTTTCATGCTTTTACGCTTCTGTACTGTAGTAGCTCCCTTTTTTATTACTGGTATTTAGTTTAAGAAGAATACTTTTGTTATGTGATCATTTATTTATTTCTGTAATCACCATCAAACGTTCCTAATATACTTTAGTTTAATTGCTAACAAGGAGTTTCAATTAGTCTAATATTTTAACAAGATTATTCTTTGATTTTTTAAATTTTCTTGTATGCTAGTCAGTTAGCTATTTTAAATCAGAGTATTTTACAATAATGAAATAGGTAAGTGATGTGTCCCAATTCTAGTTTTTATATTGAATATTCGTGTAACTTGGATATGTATTACATTATCATAGTCTATTTGAAGGCCTTTACTGAAAGTATTCCCCTTAGTTTTAAATAAGGTCTTTTTAAGCACATCAATTTTAGTTTTGAGGGGAATGTTTTAAAATGTGTCATTGAAACACTTTCGTAATATTTAATCATATTTAAAAGATATTTATTATAAAATTAAAAGATGTATTATTTTTAATTAATATCGAAAATGTAGAAAGGATATAACAACATTGTCAGTTTTCTTTAAATATAAAATTTTATTTAAATATTTAATTTTCCAAGTCATAATCATAAATAGAAATAATGCATCGAAAACAAAAACAATAGGAGTACTTAATATGATATTGTTGATATTTTTTTATTAGTGTTTTTCATTTTAAATACATATTTTATTTACATATACCAAAATAAAAGAGCAATTTAAAAAATTAAGTTAGGAAAATTTCTTGAAGGTTATTTACGAAAGGATGACTGAAAATAATTTTAGACGAGTTTTGTCTACTTGTTTTGATTTTTTTATTTTCATCATGGCCAAGTTTTATGCTGTTAAAAGCATTTTGGGGTACTCTGTACGTCATTTTCTAGGGCAAGGCAATTATTATCCTCCTTTGAAAAAAATGATAAGTTTTAATTAGAAAAAACTTTATCATTTTTAATAATTGTATTCCTCCCTCTGAAATAGAAACCGTTAATAATTTATATTATTACCATGACCTTCTTTTTTTTCAGAATAGGATGCCGCGTCAAATAGAAATAGACATTAGAAGACTTATTAATGTTCTTAGGGAAATTAAACCGCATGAATCTTATGAATATTTTTTAACTTTGACTTTGAATGATCCTATTTTTGAACAGTGCTGTCAACTTCTATACGGGAAAAAAGCCAAAAATCAATATAATAAAAAACTTAAAATTTTTATGGCAATGAAAAGAAATAAAGAAATCAAAGCAAATCTAAATAAAAAGCGCTTGAGCTCGTCTTTTAATAATATTAATTTAATATTTCCAAATTTCTATAATAATCCAAGTGATGAAAATCTTAAAATTCCTGACTGTAAAAATAATGCACAAGAAGACATTTTAAACGCGGAGATTTATTTTCAAATATCACCCTTAAAATTAAATTCATATGATGAAATGAACCCAGCCCCTGGTATTGAATTAATAGAGGAAAATTTAAAAGAAAAAGATGTCACTTTGCTAGAATCTGACCAATATTCTGTTTCTTTTCCTTGTTTTTTCCTTTTATCAAAAAAGGCTTCTGATAATTTTGCCTCAAAAGATATAAGTTTAATAGAAAACGTGAAACCGTCGGTTCGAAAACTATATTTTGGAAATCCTTCAGCGATTAACAAAATTTTACCCCTAGGAGCTAGAAACGATTTAAATCTTATTCGTTCAAAAATACGTTTTGGTCGTTGCAACACTGGAAGGTGATTTTTTAATGTCCTTGGAGGAATTCCAGAGCATATATTCAGGAGGCTCTAAATTAAAAGATTATTACATTGTAATACGGCGTAAATTCGAGGAAGTAAATAATACCTGCGTAATTAATTTTAAGCACTGCAAAGGTAATGCGTCCAAAAATAAATTTTATATATATGCATATTGTTCCCACAGAAACTGTAAATGTTTTAAAATTTTATTAGTAAAAGTTAGAAATTCTTTTAAAAGTCAGATTTACAGTTCATCACTAGATTTTTGTCACGGAATAAAAGAAAAAAGAACATGTTACGTAAGGAAAACTGAGCGAAACATTGTAGGAGAATTATTAAAAACTACCCCCCTACATGTACCGAATTAAAGATGTGCTTTCGACACCGCAAACTCAAATTACTCACGGGAACTTGCGCAACATTAAATCGGCAGATGTGTATCGAAAAATAAAATCGGAAAACTCGGCGGCATTAGATAGGGACCCTGATGATATTTTAGATTTAATTTTAATCGCAAGGGAAAATTCGTACATATATGGTGTATTTGAGCCATTAACAGCTTATGTTTTTAGTAAAGAACAAATAGAAGTTGCAGCACTTCAAACAAAAATTAATAATGGCAATTTAGTTTTATATTTGAATGCCACGGGACAGTTAGTTAGGGAAAATAGACTGTCGTCAAAAAAAAGAATTTTGTATTATGCCGGCGTAATTCATTAAAAAAATAAAAATATTGTGTTTCCTGTCCTCGAACTTATTTCGGCCAACCATGATTCCTACTCTATTGGATCATGGCTTTATGCTTTTGAAAGTTTTTGTATTAAAGAAAAATTAAAATGGCCAACATTTAACGTAGTTGTTACGGATTTTAGTTTTGCATTAATTAATGCCATTAATTACACTTGGAACCATTTAGAAAATTTAAGCGTGTACCTAAATAATATATATAACTTAATTTTGAAATGTGATAGTAATAGTATTAGGCCTAAAGTTTTGATAAAAATCTGTGTGTGCCATTTCTTAAAAATTATTGTTAATGATATCAATTCTTCTTGTGGTGATAATAAGGAACTTACATTTTTTTATAAGTCTCTAATATCAGAAGTTTTTATACTTACAACAATATCATCTGTGGAAAATTGGTTTTTAACATTAATTGAAATATGTTCTTCGCCTTTAATTACCGAACATTTAGAAAAAAAAATTAAAAATTGGGGTAAAAAGAATATCTCTGTTTCTTGTATTGCGTAGCGAATGGATAACTCCAAATAACACTACAGTGAAGATTTTGAGTATTTCACATTTAATTGTAAAATCGTACAATTTTATTGTTATCGTATTAACAGCGAAAGAAAAAGAAAAAAAAGGAAAAATTTATGCCGCAATGACTGCTGGTGTTCGTTCTTCGTTTTCGTCTATCTGGCCGCTGGCCCCACCTCCATCGATCCGCTTCGGTCTCCCTCTCGAACGACCCGAATGACCATAAAAGGCAATGCGCGAAACGGCGTCCGCTGATTAGTCGCCCGTGACAAACCGGCGACGAGTTTGTTTTAATGGGGTGCACTTATTTTGCTCAAACGAGTTAGTGGAATAAGAACTAATATTAAAAAATGCACAAACATAAACGGCCTCCTTGAAACCATCCAGGGAAGGTTTCAACAAAGATAAAAAATAAAATGGTAAACTCTCAATACTAACGTTGAATCAACATTGACCTACTCAATTCAGCCAAATTTAAAAAGAAATGTTTATTTTAGTCTATCGGCAACACGCACAGTTTCACTACTGGTCTCTTAAGGACACCTGATGAAGTCTTGAACGTAACCGATCGGACAATACCATCGCTCCCAGGGTGAACTTCAATTATTCGTCCTAGCCTCCATTTAAGTGGTGGTAGACCATCTTCTTTGCAGATGACAAGTGCGCCAACCTTAATCATTTGCTGACAATTTTCCTTCCATTTTACACGTTCTTGAAGGGTGGAGACGTATTCCTTTGCCCATCTAGTCCAAAAGTGCTGTAGCATCCGCTGAAGCCTTTGATAACGTAAAAGTCTGTTTTCGTTACAATCAGAGAAGTCATGATCAGGTATTGCAGTAAGTGTGTCTCCGATTATAAAATGTGCGGGTGTAAGAGCTGTTGCATCGCAAGGATCTTGAGACAGGGAACATAGTGGCCTGGAGTTGAGGCATGCCTCAATTTGGCACAATACGGTATAAAAATCCTCAAAGTGAAGCATTTCCTATGACTCGTTTTAGATGTCTCTTAACAGACTTTACCCCAGCTTCCCACAGTCCGCCTTGATGTGGAGCTCGTGGAGTGATAAACCGCCATTGAATTCCGTCATTCAAAAGGCTGTCATGAATTCGAGTATTATTTTCGTCAAAAAATCGGTAAAGTTCATTTTTTGCACCAACATAAGTGCTGCCATTATCTGAATGAATTTCATAGGGTTTGCCGCGTCGCGAAGCAAAACGTCTTAGAGAAGCCAAAAAACATTCAGACGTGAGATCTGAAACAACTTCAAGATGGATTGCTTTCGTAGAAAAGCAGACAAACAATGAAATATAGGCTTTAATTTCGTTATATTTTCGTCCTCTTCTATCACGCAATAGAAAAGGACCTGCGTAATCGGCACCACATACGTAAAATGGACGAGTGGGAGTTATACGTTGCACAGGTAAATTTCCCATTTGATGCCTTTCCATTTTGGAATTAATAATAAAACATTTGAGACAGTCATGTATAACCCTTTTTACAAGCTTACGGCCATTTAAAGGCCAAAAACGCTCCCGTAAACAGGATAACAGTTGTTGCTGGCCACAATGAAGTAAACGTAGGTGTTCATGACGAGCAACAAGAATTGTAAAATGGTGATTTGATGGCAAAACTGCGGGGTGCTTTTTAACGAAATCGAAATTCGAGTTGTTTAAACGTCCGCCAACTCGAATAACTCGGGATTCTTTATCAAGAAATGGGTTTAAACTTAAAAGTTTAGATCGTTTTGAGACTTGCTTTGAGTCTGAGAGTCTAGAGTATTCATCAGGAAAGCTTTCGATTTGTATCATCATGATCAAAAAATTTAAAGATTCGTCGAGTTCCTTTTTAGTTAAACTATTATCAAGGACACGAGAATGTTTTAGTTTCCTGCAATTGTTTATAAATCTTAGGATATAAGCTGTGATGCGCTGGAGACGTGATAAATCAGAAAATGAAAGAATAAAATTTGAATAGTTTGTTGCGAATCCAATAAAACAATTAATTTTAGGTGTTTTTAATTCAGGTAAGGACATTTTCTTGATCTCAACTGGATATTCGGGCCATTGATCCTCGGGTAATATTAGCCAACTAGGACCATAAAACCATTTTTCTGATTTTAAAAAATCGTTAGGTTCCATACCTCTGGAAAGTAGGTCTGCGGGATTGTCGCATGTGTTGATATATCTCCAGTCGATCACGTTAGTAAGGCTTTGAATTTGTGACACTCTATTTGCCACGAACACTTTTAACTCATGGGGTGATGTGTTGATCCATGAAAGTGCAATGGTAGAATCACACCAACAGCAGGTATTAGTAAAATGAATATTTGCAAAATCCTTTACCTTGTTAATTAACTCTGCAAGTAAAAGACATCCAGAAAGTTCAAGTCGGGGTATAGACACAGTTTTTATTGGTGCGACTCGTGTTTTGGAACAAAATAGATTAGACACACAATTACCCAATAAATCAGTACATCGTATATAAACAGAAGCACCATAGGCTGACTCAGATGCGTCAGAAAACCCATGGATTTGAATTGATATGGAATTTGCTACTAGTACATGCCTTGGAATGTGTAAGTTGTTTAAAATTGGTAATTGCGACCTATATTTGGACCAAAGAGTGTGTAAATCAATAGGAATTGATTCATCCCAAGAAAGCTTCAATATCCAAAGCTTTTGTATAATAATCTTCGCAATGATTGTAATTGGAGACAATAGACCCAAAGGGTCGAAAATCTGCGAAATTGAACTTAAAATGTTTCTTTTATTAACATTTCTGAAATTTTCCAAGGGCTTTATAGTATATTCAAGCGTATCATCATTTGAATTCCAGACTAAACCCAATGTTTTTTGTTGTTCATCCGAACCTAGTTGAACAATATTAGATATATCATTATTGTTGTAAGTCAATTCCTTTATATTCGACTTCCATTTTCGGAGATAAAAACCATATTTTTGTAAAAGGTCTGAAAGTTCGTTTTTTATGGCAGCCACTTCTTCGATGGAATCCCCTCCACTCAGAAGATCATCCACATAGAAATCTTTCAAGATTATTGAAGAGGTTCTTGGATGAGCCTCCATATTTTGATAAGCCACTTCATGTAAAGCTCGTATGGCTAAAAATGAAGAAGAAACTAACCGATAAGTAACTGTGTTAAGTGTATAGGTTTGGATTTCATCGTTTGTATCAAAACGCCATAATATTTTTTGTAAACATCGCTGATTTTCTTGTAAATAAACGCAGCGATACATTTTAGCAATGTCTGCTCCTAAAACAACGTTGTATGTGCGAAAACGTAACAAGATATTAAATAAAGAATCTTGTATTGTGGGTCCAGGCAGCATCAAATCATTAACGAATAGGCCTGAAGAACTAAGGGCACTACCATTAAAAACAACCCTGAGTTTGGTAGTTGAGGAATTTTCCTTTAAAACACAGTGGTGAGGAAGGAAAAACCCGGAATTATCTCGTGAGTCGGTAAGAGACATATGATTTAAATCGATGTACTCTTGTATAAAGTCATTATATTGTGATTTTAAAGCAGGCGATTTTTGAAGTTTTCGCTCTAAAGATAAAAATTGTTGAGTGGCCTTATCTCTCGAGTTTCCTAGACAAGATATCGGTTTTTTAAGAGGCATAGAAACAGTAAAACTACCATCCAAGTTTCGAAAAGTGGTGTCTTTGAAATGCTGCTCACAATAAAATTCATCATCTGTGAGAAATTTTGTTTTAGGATATTCTTCAAGATCCCAAAATTTTGTTAACTGTTGGTCAATCTCATTAGTAGAAAGGAAACAATTTGTTGAATCTTGTTCACTCAAAGGGATAGTGTTTAGAAAAGATAGTTGTTTTTGAGGAATTTCTATAGGCCCTGAAATAATCCAGCCAAGTTTGGTCTTTTGAAGGATTGGTGCATGCCTGCCAAGTTTAATTTGGCCAATGCACAAAAGATCCCAGAACAGATCAGCTCCAATAAGTAAATCAATTGGGGTGGATAAGTAAAATTGTTTGTCAGAAATGTTAAGGTGAGCAGGAATATTAAGAAATGTTGGATCGAAAGTGGCAGATGGTAAATTTCCCGTTATTTCAGGGGCAACAAGACAAGTAAAATTACTGTCAAGGTCATTAAAAAGAGATTGTATTTTTACTGAAACACTGTGACTTATTTTGCAATTGGATTGCCCTATACCAAACACTGACATGTTTATTTTATTTGTTTTTAATTGTAAAATATTGCACAGTCTCTGGCTAATAAAATTGCTTTGACTCCCGTTGTCAAGCAGAACTCTACATTCGTGAAAATTATTAAGTTTATCAGCTATTTTGACTGTCGCAGTAGACAATAAAATTTGTTTTTTGTCATTAAAATTAACAACAAGGCTTGTGTGTGGTGTAGATGTTGCGTTGTGACTATTTACGTGTAAAACTTGACTTTCATTAGAGATGATGTCAACAGGTGCAACGTTAGCAGTAAGAATGTTTGTGTTGGAATTATTTGTGTTTAAATGTGGTTGTGTAGTATTTTGAAAATGTAAAAGGGTGTGATGTCGACCATTGCACTTCCGACATCCCGAGGATCTACAATCCTTTGTAATGTGGTTTAGACCTAAACAGTTTATGCACAAACGCATACGTTTGGCATTATTAAGTCGCTCATAGGCACTTAGTTTTAAAAAAGTTTCACAATTGTAAATTAGGTGGTTGTTTTGACACATAGGACATTTTTGGTTTTGTGAAAAATGAACTTTAGTGGAAATTTTATTTTTATTTGCAAAAATAGGTTTATTGCTTTGATTTTGGCTTAAAAAAAATTCTTTAGTGTTTGAAACTAGTGATTGTAAAATACGACACTTTTCTTTTAAAAATGTAGTCAAATCAAAAAGAGTGGGAATTTCGGTGGATGTGCTACGCGCCTCCCAGGCTCGCCTTGTGGAGTTGTCAAATTTATTAGTAACAAGATAAACTAAAAGATCATCCCAATGATCTGTAGGTCGAACGTTTGAAATGTTTTTCTCATGCACAATTGACGTGAATGTATCGCGAAAATAAAGCCATTGGTCTAAAGATCCATCGAATGTAGGAATGGTCAATGCCGGTAAATCATCATCCGAAGACTGCGCAATATTAAAATTTTGGCTAGGATTAAGCTGGTCACTATTGGGTAAAGGCGTTTTAGACTGTAAAAATGTTTCTACAGCCGATACAACTTTAAAATATTGTTTTTCAAACGCACTTCTTTCAGGCTCGTAAATTAATGGATAATTTGTATCCAAATCATCGTCTAAAAGTTCAATATTTTGTTGAATTTCATTGTATTGGTCCAGTGACTGCTCAACCCTAGCAAATCTCCTGCGCAAATCCTCTAAATTTAAATTAATGTTAGTTAAATCTAAAGAACTGAAATACGTTTCAAAACGCGTAAAAGTCTGTTTAAGGATTTTCCTTTTTTTCTTTTCTTCTTTAAGCATTGCTGTTTTAGCCTGTTCGTCCATTTTTATATTTAAGATAAACGTAAAATGGCTTTAAAACTAAATTTGATAAAAATCAAGTAAATCGCTAAACAACAAACTTAATTGTAGGTAACGCTTCAACAAGTGTCAAAATAAATCAATAAATTATAAAATGTTACAAAAAATATACCCAACTTTAGTCAAACACACGTAACTTACCAAAACACCAAACCACTAGTACCCAAGAAAAATTTTCAATTGTCAAAATAAATCTAACTTCAAAAATAAGTTGTAAAACTATTGTCAACTTTGAAAAATCCATCAATAGTACCAGTAAAATAGTGAAACCAACACAGTGTAATAAGAAATCAAATCGTTAATCCAAAGAAATTATAATACTCATCAGCAAAAAAAAAAATCGTAAAAAAAACTAGCGAATGCAAACAGCTGGAATTGTAAATGATAGTGTACATTTGAGTAGTAATCGTAAAATCAAAACACCAGTAATAAAATGTTGTAAATTGTCGTGACACAATAATAAAAAATAAATAAATGATGTTGTCTAAATTAGAATTATTAAAATCGTATAGTAAGTAAAATGTTTTACTGTAATGTAAAAATTGTAAAAATAATTCTAATAGAATTTGTAAAATGTCACTTGTAAATCAAATTTATTGTAAAGATTGTGTTTAAAAATGGAACGGACTAACCTTAATTATTGTTAAAATGTTTAGTCAAAAGTCACGTCCAACTTCTCCAGCAACAGCGGCAATAGCACAAGATTGTATCGGATTGTCAAATTCGTCTCAATAGCTCCAAAAACTCACTGGATTGTATTCGTATTCGGCTCGAAGGACCATGTTTCTTGTATTGCGTAGCGAATGGATAACTCCAAATAACACTACAGTGAAGATTTTGAGTATTTCACATTTAATTGTAAAATCGTACAATTTTATTGTTATCGTATTAACAGCGAAAGAAAAAGAAAAAAAAGGAAAAATTTATGCCGCAATGACTGCTGGTGTTCGTTCTTCGTTTTCGTCTGTCTGGCCGCTGGCCCCACCTCCATCGATCCGCTTCGGTCTCCCTCTCGAACGACCCGAATGACCATAAAAGGCAATGCGCGAAACGGCGTCCGCTGATTAGTCGCCCGTGACAAACCGGCGACGAGTTTGTTTTAATGGGGTGCACTTATTTTGCTCAAACGAGTTAGTGGAATAAGAACTAATATTAAAAAATGCATAAACAATCTCTGAATCTGAAAGTCTGAGTAAAAGTCTATCCACAGATGTTTTAAACGAAAATGATTATGTCTATAATAATACCTTATATGAAAAATCATTATTTTATCAACATTTCAAAAAAATGTTTATTCTTAATATGCCCAAAAATTTTAAAAATTTTAATAACAAATTTTTTCACCCAGAGATTGCTACACTTGTTTTAAAAAGATACTTACCCTACTTACCCGTGTGGTCCAATATTATCTCTGAAGACACAGATTTAAAGAAGTATAGCAATGCACCTGTCGAAGGACATTTCAAACAATTAAAGCATAATACATTGCCAGGAAAACGGCTAAAATGTAGTAGATTTTTACGTATTACAGGAGAAATGACCTTAGGTTTGCATAAAGAAATTATATTTGACATTGAAAAAGTTCGCTGTACTGGAAAATTTTTTAAAAATAAACAAGATCCAAATTTAGGCATGTTGCAGCAGGAAAAGTGTGGAAAAAAACAAAAATCAAGAGATCCAATTTATTTCGGACCAAATAATCATTTTCTCAAAGATATCACGTTAAGAAGTGGAACCTATCCTAATGGCTTAATTAAAGATATAAATTACTATAAAAAAAATTCAACACTAAAAAAATACGTGGTGGGATTCTATACGGGGGCGAAACCATTCGAATATTTAGAAAATACAGATTTTCAAACTTTAGATGATAGAAAATGGCTTTCAAATTTTTTGATTGAGATAGTTTTGTTTCTATATAGTAAAACGTCAATAGTAACTTATATTAGTTCTTTTGAAGGTTGCAGCTTATTTAATGAAAATTGCACACCGGATTTAAATTTATCTGCACCTAACTCATATTTATATGCATATTTGCAAAATAACTGCCATTGGTGTTTAGTTTTTATAAATTTTAAAAAACGGGAGTTTTCTTTTTTAAATCCTTTCGGTAGTTCAGCATCTGAAACAAATGATTATTTTTTAAAATTCTCTAAACAGTATTCTTTAAACAAATCCAAATGGAAGATAAAAGTTTACGAGCACCCGAAGCAAAGGGACAGTTTTAATTGTGGGGTATTTATTTTGCTTTGGGCTGAGAAATTATTTAAGGGGAAAGACGATAATTTATTTGTGTGTTCCGAGCCAGAGGATCAGCGCTATGCTTTGAAATCATTTTTGTTGGAAAATTCTGATGATATGTCTCAAAGATGTGTTATTTGCGGAGAGACTCAATTATTAATAACTGCTAATTGGATTGAATGTGATGTTTGTAAGCGATGGTACATGACTCAATGCCTCGGAGAGGAATACATCGAAAATGATTTCGAAGCTATAACTTACAATTGTCCTCTTTGTACCGAATTTATGAATATATAAATAATCATATACCTATGTTTGTTTCAAAAGTTTCAAATAAATAAGTTTTTTAAATTTATTTTTAGATTGTAAAATTATGTATAATCTTTGTCTCGCAAATTCTTTTATTATCCTTTTAAAATCTTTCTATTGTCATTAAATTCTACCTAAAAAATATATTATTTATCTTATCAAGTAACTGACCCACTTTTCTGCAGTCTTATTGTCTAGATAGTAAGAACCATCGATACATAAACTCTTAGGTTTTTACCGAATTCAATACAATATTCATACAGATATTTTTATTACGCTATATTACTCTTTTCTTGGCTTGGGATAGGCAAGGGTGAAGGGGAGGAAGGAGCCCTTTTGCGGTTTTTTAATCATAATAAAGTACAAAGGCTGCTCACGATCTTTAAGTTCTAAATTATACCTTTAAATTATTGAGTCTATCAATAATAAGCATCAACTTGTTAGGAAAACCTTTTATTTCTTGGATTGGGATTGGCAAGGGTGAAGGGGAGGAAGGAGCCCTTTTGCGTAGGGAAATCAGGGAGAAAAATATCATACCGGCACCTGTCAGATATTGTAGCGAGTATTCGGGCAGATGCGGTCGGGAAAGAACACGGAGGGGTTTAGTGGGTAGTGGCTTCACCGAGCCCCACACTGTCCTGGAGTGCCTTGTGCGTCCCAGTTCGTGCGTAAATGCATTCCCCGTCATGTAATAAAACAAAATAAAAAAAAAAAATTACACCAAAGTGCGCAAAGAATTTTATTGCTGGGCAGTTCAGTGGGTAAAAACTTAACTGCTTCTAACAACATATACAAATTCCTGGATGAATTTCCAAAAGGATCTTAACTGAGACCACACACTACTACAAACGGGGCCTATGTAAGTTTTCCTTAAATACAATTAATGAAACCTCCTCCGGTATACTTTCTAGGCATCTTGGTAACAATCCAGCCAGTGGTTTTAACGTAATTTTTGATTGGACCTTTATGGAGAATATTGACTGTTGTCTCCTGAAAGAGAGCGATTACCTAAAGGGAAGACCCGGACTCCTTTTGTAGCACCTGACTGTAGTATCGACGACTTAGAGCTACTAGCCCCGATGGTTTAATTCCATACTACTATTTGGCTGGACTTGGATCTTGTATTTCTACTCAGAAATCACTATCTTTGTATTTGTTATATAAAATAAACAATTGGAAAATTATTATGGTCTTTTGATTAGTTAAAATAACTCAATTTAATTAGTTTAAATAGAGAGTTTTGCAATATGTCTTAAATCTCATCACTTAAAATGTTTATTATTAATATTAAAAAAAGTTTTATTCAAATCCTGTGAGAGTTTTGGAAGTTATAGCCTTAAGTTTTTTTTAATACATCTAACAATTCAATAATTTTTTACCAAAAAACTTTCGTTTGTAGAGGTTTGCAACCATGTCAAATCGATTTAGATATTTATTATTAAATGTATAAAAAAGTTTCATTCGAATGCTTTGGGAGTTTTGGAAGTTATAGTCGTTTATATTTTTCTACATCTAACACTTCAATAATTTTTTACCAAAAAACTTTCGTTTGTAGAGGTTTGCAACCATGTAAAATCGATTTATATATTTATTACTAATTGCGTAAAAAAGTTTCATTCAAATCTTTTGGGAGTTTTGGGAGTTATAGCCGTTTATATTTTTCTACATCTAACACTTCAATAATTTTTTGCCAAAAAACTTTCGTTTGTAGAGATTTGCAACCATGTAAAATCGATTTAAATATTTATTACTAATTGCGTAAAAAAGTTTCATTTAAATCCTTTGGGAGTTTTGGAAGTTATAGCTTTTAAATTTTTTTTGTACATCTAAAAATTCAATAATTTTTTACCAAAAAACTTTCGTTTGTAGAGGTTTGCAACCATGTCAAAACGATTTAGATATTTATTATTAAATGTATAAAAAAAGTTTCATTCGAATGCTTTGGGAGTTTTGGAAGTTATAGTCGTTTATATTTTTCTACATCTAACACTTCAATAATTTTTTACCAAAAAACTTTCGTTTGTAGAGATTTGCAACCATGTAAAATCGATTTAGATATTTATTGCTAATTGCGTAAAAAAGTTTCATTCAAATCGTTTGGGAGTTTTGGGAGTTATAGCTGTTTATATTTTTCTACATCTAACATTTCACTAATTTTTTACCAAAAAACTTTCGTTTGTAGAGGTTTGCAACCATGTTAAATCAACTTAGATATTTATTATTAGTTGTATAAAAAAGTTTTATTCGAATCCTTTGGGAGTTTTGGAAGTTCTAGTCGTTTATATTTTTCTACATCTAACACTTCAATAATTTTTTGCCAAAAAACTTTCGTTTGTAGAGATTTGCAACCATGTAAAATCGATTTAAATATTTATTACTAATTGCGTAAAAAAGTTTCATTTAAATCCTTTGGGAGTTTTGGAAGTTATAGTCGTTTATATTTTTCTACATCTAACACTTCAATAATTTTTTACCAAAAAACTTTCGTTTGTAGAGATTTGCAACTATCCGAAATCGGTTTAGATATTTATTAGTAATTACATGAAAAAGTTTTATTCGAATCCTTTGGGAATTTTGGAAGTTATAGCTTTTAAATTTTTTTTGTACATCTAAAAATTCAATAATTTTTTACCAAAAAACTTTCGTTTGTAGAGGTTTGCGACCATCTAAAATCAATTTAGATATTTATTATCTTTTATAAAAAAAAGTTTTATCCAAATCCTTTGGGAATTTTGGGAGTTAGAGCCTTTTTCATTTTTTTACCATTTGACTTTTTAATTAATTTTCACAACAAAACCTTAGTTTGTAGAGGTTTGAGACCATCGTCAGTCGATTTAGGTATTCATTGTTAATATCTGGACAAAAAATTATTAAAATCCCTTGGGAATTTTTGGAGATACGGGCATTATATTGATTAAATAACAGGGAGCGCGGACTATAAATTGGTCGCTGGCAACCGGCATATGCTGCGTTCTTGATTTTGGTTGCTGGTTATTGATCGGACGCTAGCTTCACACACATCCTGTCTCCTGCTCTATGTAGTTGCACGATGATTCGATGTTGGCACGTTTGTAAAATAATGTATCAATCCAGAACTTAAAAAAACTACAAAAAGCTATAAAATTACTTAAAAACTTTAAATTGGAAGAAAATCATGAGGCTTGGCTTGTTTTCCACCCAAAGAAAACTTAAAAAAGACAATCGTCAAATACGACAGTTAAAATGTCACTATTGTCATATTTGATGTACGTCAAAAATTAGACAATCAATAAATCGGCCATCTTGGGTGGCAGACTATTCCGCCCAGGGTTGGGTAAGTAGCAAATTGTACATTTGCGACGGCATTTACGACTGTCGCAAATGTATATTACGACGCGTTCAAAAAATTTAATTTATTACCTACATTTGCGACAATATGTAACAAATTCAATGAAAGAAAACATTGAAACTATTGAAAGTGAAAATCTCAAGGATTTAAAATCAATAAAACACAGTTTTTTAAGAAAAAAAAATTGTTTAAATTCTGGACGGGATAGACAACTTATAATAATATAACTAAGACACGTTTATTATAATAATAATAAGGTATTAATATTAATATTGATCTGAAACATTGCTGTCCTTAAGCTTAAGGGAATAATAAACTGAAACCAACTTGCTTGATTTTTCTTTGGTCAATCTATTCTTCAAATCTGAGTGGACAAAAGACCAGTTAGAAAACAATCTCTCCAACTGAGCTGATGAAGCTGGAATACTTAGTAACTTTTGTGCCAAAGTTGAAAGAGCTTCATATTTTGTTTCTACTAAACCCCAAAATGTTGAAACAGAAATGTTTTGTGCCTTCTTTTTTAGGGTTTCAAAAATACCCTCATTTCTGATAAAAGCATTAAGACCGTCCAAGCTCTCTTCGGAGTCCAAACTATTAATAAGGAAATCCTGAACCATTTGTTTCTGTTCTTTGCTTAACAAATTTCCTCTATAATTGGGGTGTAAATAGTTTGCTGCCAAGCTATATATGTTTAAAGCCATATTCGTTCGTGACTTTACACATCTTTTAATCTTATCATTGTAATTTTCTGATTCCTTAACTTGATTGTTCAATTTTAACCACTCCTCTGTGGAATCTGCAATGGAAGTAGATTTATTTTGACATGTGTTAATGATTTTGCAAATTGGATCTAGCAAAGCTACTGTTGCTTTTACGGATTCTATAAATTCTTCATTGTAAAGATAACATGTAACTTCAGCCTTAATTTTAGTATGTTCTTCAGCTGCGACTTGTTTCATGATCCGTAAGTTTTTCAGCAAGGAATCACAAGAATCACGATGAGAGCACCAACGTGTCTCAACAGGTAAGACTATTTTTAAACCCCCTCTCTGTAAAATCATGTTTTCTAAAGTTGTGTGCTTAAATTCTAAAAACACCAGAGTCACAGTTTTCATGACGTCATGATCTACTATGTCCTTAACAAGGAGATTACCTGTATGACTGCTGCAAGTGCTATGCCATAAATTTATAAGGCGACCCATTTTTACCATATTCGAAGCATTATCAGAGACTACGGCGTAAATTTCACAGTTGTATGCTGATTTTGCCGTTTCAAGAGCGTTATTGCAGACTTCTGCAAGTGCTTCACCCGTTTCCTTGGCTGTTGAAAAGTCATAAGATTCAAGAAACACACTTTCACCATTAAGAGTTTGTAGCGTTGTTACTACATTGTTTGTATTATTTGATGAGTTTTTCCAACCATCTATAAGTAATGTGGCTGATTTCTTTAAACTGTTTTTATTGTTTAATAACACGTGCTTATGGACTTTATCCAAAAGGGTAGAAGATAAGGTCTTTCTTGTAGGCAGATTGTATGCCGGACGTAAAAGTTTTAAAAAATTCTTGAAATGGTCACTTTCCACAACACTGAACGGAATATTACACCCAAAAAAAAATTTTGCCAAAGATATATTTGCCTCTTCTTTTTCTTTTTGATTCATTTTGTCAACAAAGCAACTTAGGTTTTTTGTTTTTTTTTTCCTTCTTTTGCCTGCTGTTATTTTTATTTCCATTAATTAACTTAGACGATCTTGATATGTCAGTCCTCGATGATGATGATGATGAGGATGCAGTGGAAATGGAAGCTGCGAAATTGATGGGAAAATTGCGACCTTGGCGCTCCTCTTTGGCATATCCATGTTCCAATAGCTGATTTTGATTGGCCAACGACTCATCAACCTCTGATGATGACATCCGTAGTGGCGATGATACAGGGGATGGAATTATCTCCAGGTTTTCCTGTAAAAATTAATAAATCTATTAGGTAATTCTAAAAATTAATAAATAAAATAAAAGTTACTAGGCGGGGCTGATACCTTTTAAAATAGCAAAAAATGTAAAAAAACATAGTAGGATGAAACATGTTAGAACAGGAAGAGAATATAGTAAAATTTAAAAGGAAAATAAATTACGGGCGATCTGAGGTCGGGAAGGGGCAGAGGGGTGAGTTTTTGAGGTTAGAAACAATTTAACTTAATTTCCGCCAAAACTACAAGTGCGATAGAAAAAAGTTAAATAGCAAAGTTGTAGATAATAATAAGGTCTACAAATCTTGTTTTTACACTTTTTTCACATAACCTCAAAATTTACGTAAAAAAAGTAAAAAACCAAGTTTTTGGTTTTTATGTTTATCTTTTACAAAAAATTTGTTTTTTTTCACGAAATTTTGAGAGAATCTACCTTTTTATGTCCCAAATACACTGTAATTTTCTTGATTAATAATGTACATTTGTTTCACTTTATTTTGACTTATATCGAAAAAGCAGCCTAATTTTCAATCAAAAATTCACCCCCACCCCCTTCCCGACGTCCGATCGCCCGTAATTTATTTTTCCTTTAATATTTGTAATATTCTCTTCGTTTTACAATGGGTTTCATCCTACTATAATTTTGTTTGGTTTCAAAAATTATCAATCCTGGTCTATACATAAATACAAGTAAAAAAAAAGTTTTAATAACATTTTTATCAATTGAAAAGTATGTAGGTACTTACAATATCTAAAACTCTATATGAAGATTGGGGAGGAGGGGCACTTGTGTTTACTTCAACTTCCATAACCACTTCTTGGGGCACTTCTTGAGTTTCATCGTCAGAAGTTATTCCAGTAGACGCAGCAGTAGAATTAATTTCCCTGTTACATTTGTGTGTCATTACATTTTCAGACCTCACACTATCATCTGACGATAATGATATGGCTTCACCTTCTTTAGAATCAATACTACTGCTCTTGCGAAAACATCTTTTTCTGTAAATAACAGTAATAACACAATAATGACTTATTTAGAAAAGAGGTTTTAAACTATTCTATTATGTTATAGCGTAGGCAAAAAAATCCCAAATTTTAATATAAAGATAGGCACTATATTTATAGTAAAAGAGTTTTACTTACCTATGTGTACGAAGGCGAGATATTGCTGTATTTTTTAGAATATGGTTGCACGTGTCACACTTAGCTCCCATTCTTCCATTGTCCAAATGTAATGATTCAAATCCGAGTTCCTTGTATAAATTGTGGGGCTTTCTGCCCTTTTCAGAGTTTGCGGTATCGGTATTCATCATGGTATCAACTGTGGTACCAACAGGGGTACAATTACAACACTAGGGAATTAAATTATCACGAAAAATCGAACGAAAAACAAACAGCTTAGCTCTAAAAACCGTTAAAAATGAATTTAAACGATGTAAACAACTAGTTTCATAACCTTAAATTTAGAAGCAGATTTTGCGACATTTTTAATTTGCGACAAATTTCAATTTACTACATTTGCGACGTCGTAAATGTAACAATGTAGTAAATTTATTTTTGCCGCGTATTACCCAACCCTGATTCCGCCCCGCCACATTCAACCTTCATACCGGTGTTGCCCCCAGCAGTGGAATTCTAATTCATGATTTCGTGACATCACGTAACGACTACGGACAATTTGCGATTCTAATTCGTTAAAGGCACTCGATACCTCTCGTTTTGAAATGTCAAATTAGTCGAGACCACCGGAGATCCCGATTATGGAAATCTAACCTCAATTTTTTGATGAGCGTCCGGCTTTTGCTTAAAAAAAACATGTCATTTAAAATTAATGAAAACCATTTACGAGTATTTGTGGAGTTTATGGAAGAAAACCCGGATTTAGCAAGAGGGAGGTTATCTTGCTCCAATGCAAAAGAACAATTTAAGAGATTATGGGCAAAACTGGCCAATAATCTAAATTCTCTTGGTTATGGGACTAGAACTATAGAAAAATGGCAAAGGGTAAGTTATATTACCAATATATTATATAATATATTATATACCAATCTTTACCAACAATTACCAGTTATAATACCTTATTTTCATTTTTACATTTTTAGACGTGGTCTGACTATAAACAGGGACTTAAGAGAAGAGCTGCAGATATAAAAAGGGAGCGAATGAAGACGGGGGGTGGGCCAGCATATCCTGATATGCTATCAGATACTGATCAAAGAGTTATCCTTATTTTGGGAAAAACATTTTTTGAAGGATGTGGAGTGGAGGAGAAGGGTGTAAGTTGCATTTTTTGGCTTAAGAAACAAAGGCATTATTATATTGTCCGATATTTTTGTATTGTATAATATTTTAAGTTTGCTCATGGAAAATATTATCCAGAGGAAGAACCCGTTAGTGGTCCATCGAGTGCTCCATCAAGTATAGTGGATGCTCGGTTCAATGGTAGTTTATACAATAGTGAATACACACAGCCCGGACCCTCAAATATTTCTATGCAGATTCCTACAGAAAATAAAGCATTAGAAGAACAAGTAAGTGCTCTTTGTTAACTTTTTATTGGTGTTAAAATACATACATAAGTATTTACATAAGTTAAGTAAAAAATAGATAAGACTACACTGTAAATTATAAAACCTTAAAATCACAATTAAAATTAAAACATATAATTAAAATATTAACATTAAAAGCAGTAACTTATTAGCTACCTACATAATATAATAATAATACTACCCTTAAAAGACAAAACAAGAAAGCTCACAAGAGAAACCATTTACATACATTTAAGAGAAGTCATATACCACATTACATTTTGACATTCAGGAGTAAACAGTAACAAATTAAAACAGAAGACCTAATGTTGAAGGACGAAGGACCTGCCATATATGTAGGTAATGTCTGTTCAACGGACATTACCGAGGGTCGACCTTATATTGTTTTTATCAGTAACTAGCTTACCATTTTTGGCAAAACTGATTCAAACATTATACTATCAGTTTTGTGAACAAAAAATTTTTTTGTTTATTTTTAGACCAACAAGCCACGACCACAAAAAAGGAGTATTTCACAACAGCTTCATGTAGTCGATCATGATTATTTAGTCACACCAAGAACTAAAAGGCAAAAGGTTACTCCCACAAATGAAATCTATTATCAAGAGACAATAAATCTATTAAAAAGTATCGACAGTCATTTAGAAACCCTAAATCATACCCTAAATGAAAAATTAGGCGATATAACAGAGGCCATCAGACAGAGACACTCTTAAAGGAACTTTCACTTTTTAAGGATGATATTCGACCTAACTTTACTCTTCTGACTTTAGTTTTAGGTATTTTTAGAATTTTTCTTTTTCTAGTTGTAGTGACAATGACATCTTGTGTTCCTTTCTTAATAAAAGCAAACTATTACTGGTTATTTTTTTAGCTTTAGAATATTTTTTTTATTTAGAATGTTGTTTTTGTTTTTACGTTTCTAGCCGCAATAACATGTGTTCCTATAGAGTTAAGGTAAAGTATTAATGTGTATTTTTTCTGCTACAGAATATAAATAAATCATATTTGTTTTTGTAGGTCTTTTTTTATTAAGCAAAATTTAACTTTTAAAGCAAAAAAAAATTTTAAAAAAAATAGCTTCAAAGTATGTGTTAAAAAAACAAGTAAGAAAATATGCTAATCTTTATTTAAAAAGTAAAAAACAATAACAAAAAAAATGTAAAAAAAATTGAATCAAGATTATTATAAAACATCTAAAAAAATGTAAAAACCCTAATTAAATAAAACACAAAACAAACTTAAAAAAATTGTTTATTTATAAAAAACAGAAAATACTTTTGATTCAAACAGAACATTTTACCGCTTTTACCTAATCACTGGTGAAGAAAGACTTGACACTTAAATCACGAATTTAACTATACATGCTTTTACCTAACAAAATATGTATTGACCACATTTCTTCTCACCACTTCTCCTTCTCGAAGCCCAATATTAGGTAAATTTTGAATTGGTGGTAAAGCGTATTGTTGGCCACCTTCCTCCACAAATGGTTCACCTTCATACAGAATGTGCCTCTGTATGCATAAATTATGAAGAATGCAACAAGCATTCACCAGCTGTCCCACAAATGCTGGAGAATATCGGGCAACTCGTTCTCTTAAAAGGCACCTAAATCTTGCTTTTAGTACCCCAATGCATCTCTCCACACAGTTTCTTGCCATTATGTGAGATCTATTATATCGTGATTCTGGAGATCCCTCATTTGGATTAAGAAAAGGTATCATTAAAACAGGTTGCAAATGATACCCTGAATCTCCTAAAAGCCAGGTTCTTCTAAGCCCTGTATTGTATTGATTCATCAAAAAGTCTTTCACCCGGGAATTTCTCCATATAAATGAATCATGTGTTGCACCTGGATAGGTGGCATTTACTGATAGTATTTTTAAGGTTGCATCGCAAACTATTTGCACATTTAGGGAGTGAAATCCCTTCCTGTTAATAAAATTGTGTTCTTCAATGGTAGGTTTTAAAATGGCTATATGAGTGCCATCTATACACCCAATGACACCAGGAAATCCAAATTTTTCCATAAATTCTTCCTTTATTTGGTCCATTTCTCTTCTTGTAGTTGGAAAATGGATAAACTCATGTAAATGAACACTTATTGCATTGGTCACTTCATGAATACATCTATGAGCCATTGTTTGGCTGACACCCAAATTAAAGTCACCTCCAAGACTTCTTTGGTAACATCCAATGGCATAATACCGCAAAGCCACCAAAATTTTTGTCTGGATAGTTACTCCGGACTGATACTTGGGTTCTCGTAGGTGGGGTGTCAATCTATTACACAAAAAATTAAATAAATCTTTGTCCACTCTAAATAATTCTTTAAATCGCTCATCATTTGGGGTTGCCAGGTCCATTTCTTCTCGAATTCCCCTTCTCTTCATCCTCAGCCTCAAATTTGTCTCCCTGTGTTCTTCCTGGTCAACAATTGCGTGAAAAATCGGCAGCATTTTTTAAAACAAAAGAAGTAACAAAAAAAACTGCAATGTAGGTCAGTAAAGAAACAAAAATCTTTAAACATATAAAAAAGTGCAAAATTCAATAAAAACCATAAAAAAAGATATAAACAAACGTGAAGTTAGGCATCGCTACGGCTGAAAACGGTGCTACGAACGAGACCGAATTAGAATCACATTTCAGACGACACCGACATTTGTCACGAGCGGGAGGTCTCGTAACGTGACGTAACGACTGGCGAATCAGAATCCCGCTGCAGTGATGGGCGTCGACTTTGATTGTCGACCTCGACACGTCAACTATGTCAACAATGTCAACAATGTCAACAATGTCGACAATGGAGATCTAGGTTAGGTTTAATGTTTATTTTTATTAGTTCCTGTCCTCTCAGAAGTGTAAGGGGTTCTGTATCCCGTCTCCTCTGTGTAAATCGATGAGAGAAATTATATTTTAATTGATTTATTTCATTAAGTGACATAAAATGAGTGGAAGAAAGTACAACAAGAACTTTCAAGAACTTAAATTTGATTTGATAAAAGAAAAAGGGAAATATTCAGCAAGGTGTAGATTCTGTGATAATATTATTAAAAATACCGGCGCTAGAAGATTACAAGCTCACAGGTAATTACAGTACATTTATAATTCCCATCCTTCCCGTGCACTATAAAATTTTAAAATTTGGTTTTTCACATAATATCTTATAATAGAGGTAAGCTACATAAGATTTTTATTTTATAGCTTCTTTTTTCTTTTATCCTCTCCTCCTCTTACTTCCTTGTAAAACTTTTCAGAAATTGCACAATAGAAATATTTATTAAAATAATAAATACATAAAAAAATAGATTTTATCCACTCCTTCTACATCTTGTAAAATGGTATAGTAAATTGATTCTTTCCCCAATATTTTTATAACCAATTAATTATTTTAATCTTTAAAAAAACTTTAATAAATCGGTAAATCAAAATGCCCAACTTTTGATTAAGCATTTGATAATACGAACTTTTATATTATTATTTATTATTTTAGAAATATTTGCAAGGAAGTTCGCCGTCGTAGTACTAGTGCTTGTAGTAATATGGTTGAGGGTATGAACCAAAATGAAATAACGACAGTAGAATTAGAAGATGATGATGATTTTCCTGTTGTACCTGAAAGTAGTGGTACAGTAAGTTTACTAATAAATAATCATACACAGGGTGGAATTCTCGTGGAAAAAATTTAAAGAATATGACTATGGTAATAAACAATGACTATTATACAAAATTAAATTCACAAAAACATTAAAATCATTAAAATCAATTTTTATTTATTTAAAATGGGACAGTTCTTATATTAATATATTTTGATAAATTAATTACACATAAAATTCAAAAGTTTTATATATTGCATAAATAATATAATATCGCATTTTTGATATCGAATTGATTCTATTTAAGAATTCCTTCCTGCACACTTACATAAATTTACTATTTTTTATTTTATTTAGAGCGCACATTCAAAAAATGGTCAATGTATTCAAGTTGAGGCTTACTTAGTGTCGGAAGATGGATCGCTTGTTCCAGTTGGTTCAACGGATTCACATAGTACCAATAATACAGAAGAAGTCGCGGCTCCTGATGTAACCGAAGAAAGTTTCCCTAACTCTAAAAATAATACAAATTTTGCAAAAAAAACAAATGAAAATGACTTGGGGATAATTCGAAAGCCCCCAAAAAGAAATTTGTTAACGACACTGGTAATGTCTAATAAAAAAAGCAAACTAGCTGATTCTGATGTAGAATCTTCATCAACTTTATCTGTTAACGATGCAATAAATTTAGATCCTACTAATACTCCATCTGGAAAAAAAGACAGCTCAAACAATCAAGAAAAATAACGGAATATATAGATGTTTTAAGAGAAAACGAAGATGAAAAAATAGATCTAGCATTGGCTAAATTTATATTTGGATGTAATCTACCCTTTAGGGTAGTTGAATCACCTTTATTCAAAAACTTCATTAGGACAATTCGTCCTGCGTATGTTGATCACATACCTGGCCGTAAAAAACTCAGTACAACACTATTGCAGACATGTTATAAAGAATGCCTTGATAGTGCTCGCAAAGAGGTTAAATCAGATTCGGTCATTTTGTGCGATGGTTGGAAAAATTCATCTAGCAACACCAAGACCGTTGTAACAATGTTACACTCGACCGATGGAGAGAGTGGTTTTATTGATGCCTGGGATTTAACGACTGAATCAGAGACTGCAGAGAAACTTGCTGAGATAATTATACAATCTAGAGAAATTGCTAAAGAAAAATATAATGTTGATGTGTACGCTGTAGTTTCTGATAACGCTAGTGCAATGGTTAAAATGGGATCTCTCTTAAAACATTGTTTGTGGCACAGTACTTGTAACAGTCACACAGGCAATCTTTTAGCAAAGGATATATTGGACAAGAAATTGCTGGAAAATGTTGTTCTTGTGCTTAAAGAGTTCAAGCAACCTGACTTCGAAAAAATGATTTTAGATGAAGGAGGTCGGAGAATTAAACTTCCTGTAGAGACGCGTTGGTGTTCATATCGTTTTTTGGAAAATTTAGATTACATGAAAAAAATTATAGCAGCTACAAGAAAAAAAATTAAGCCGAAAGTTACTGAATTAATATTCAATGACGACTTTGCTGATGACGTCCAAAGAAATTTAGATATACAAAATCCAATTTGTAATCTTATTAATAGCTGTCAGAGCGGGGATACTTCGTTGGCAGATGCTGTGAATCTTTGGCTCGCATTGGAGGTACCAGAACCTTTTGCAGAAAAACTAAAAAGCAGACAAGAAATGGCATTAAACGTTTATGCATTGACAGCATACTTTTTTCATCCAACATATGACAATTCAAAATTATCCTCGTCTCACACTGGAAAAATAAATTCTTTTCTTTTTAAACATCTCAACAACAAGGGAATAGAGGAATGGGATTCTTTTAATATCAGATCAGGTAAATGAATATCCATAACTTTTATAAAATAAACACTTATAAACTTTTTTGTAGGTATATTCGAAATTCTTTACAAGAAGAACGTAACGAAGCCGTTAGTATTTTGGAGAATGGCTATGATGGAGTGCCCAGTCTTGGGCTCCTTGGCTCTTAAGTTGCTTAAAATTCCGGCATCTTCTGCTCAAATTGAGCGCTTATTTTCAAATTGGGGACACGTACATACACCTCTTAGAAACAGATTATCTTTTAACCATTCGAAAATGTTAGTGCATCTTTATTATACCCTTACCCTTAATACTAAAAACACAATACAAAATATTGAGTTACTTAACCCTGATGATGATGACTATGATGAGGAAGATGACTAAAATTCTAAATTAAATTTATATTAATTTTTAATAGGTATAATATATGATATATTATAAATTTTTGTATTTTTTTATTTTAATGATACCTAATTGTTGACATGACATTGTCGACGCCGCCCAACCCTGGTTGCCGGTGGCGTTTATGCTTGTGAGCCGGAAAGTGACATTGAAATGACAAGTGAAAGTGGGCGTCTTCGATTTTTATGGCTTAAGCCCGATAGCAACCAACGTGAGTCAGAATTATGCAAAAACATGTTAAGGTGGCTTTACATAAAGGAATTAAGCTGTTTATACCAAACTATACCAAAGTTGTCAATTCGTTTTTTTAGGCATAATTAACAATTAAATTGTAAATAATGGCTGAGAGTTAAAGGGTACACTTTATATTATTAAAATTAATAATAGACAGAATTTTATAACTTAATTGCCACCGAATAGATGTAACTATTTGGTAGTATAGTACTTTTTTCAATCGGACCAAAGCAACTTTTTTTTAAATATTTCCAATGTTGATCTGGTTTACGATTTTATTACCGATTCATTTTAAAACCCTGACATAATTTTGATATATGCAAGTTTTGAGAATATTTTCTACTAAACTAAAATTAAAGAGCGGAGCGTATTGTAACACATCATGGTTCTCTGAAGCATGATACCCAGAAATAAGTAAGTAATATTTCAATGAAATTTATTTCTGATTATAATATACAGGGTTACTGGTAATTCGATACATTCCTTTGGAGATGTGATAGGGGAGGGGGTAAGAAGTAAATTGAACCCTAATATGTATTATGCAAAAGTTGATAGTTTTCGACATATTTAATTTTTTCTGTTTTTCTTCAAAATGTAGACCTTAGTGGTTTAAAAGGCAGTTTCCAGAAAATCCGCTGTATATTTTTTTAACTTTTTAGGCAAAATACATGCTCAACACAATAGTGTTACGTTTGTAATGGCAAAAGTCCCGCAAATAGTTGTAACCATAGGTAAATTCTCGATGCAAAGTGTAATTTTTTTTTTTAAAATAAAATACTACACTTTCTAGTGGATATTTTTTGAAAAAAAATTATGCTACATTCTTCAAAATTTACGTAAAACTTTCTTATTATCTAAGCTAACTCATAGGCTATAAATTTTAACAGAATTTTGTATTTTTATTATTACTAGTAAGAACGCACTTGAAAAATGCCAAGTGGTATTTACTTCTATGGTATTTAAGTACTATAGCAACAATTTGTTTTTTTAATTTTATTGTTAAAAATTTGATGTGTAGATAGTCTGACAGCAATAATTGTTGTGGAAAGTAGTTAAATTACGAGTTTCGAGTTTATTTTTCTCGTGTTTTCAAAGAAGGTATTCTATTGGTTTCTGCGCTATGGCCACGTTTACTAACGCTGAATATGCAGATATTATATTTGTTTATGGGTTTTGCAATGGTAATGCCGCGGAGTCTCGCCGAGAATACCAACGTCGCTTTCCGAACCGCCGCATTCCAAATGTCCGTGTTTTCGCTTCGACCTACCGAGCTATCGCTGAAACTGGATCCGTAAAACCAAGAAGAGGTGACGCTGGCGCTCCTCGCGTATATCGAGCAGAAGATGAGGAGGAAATATTAAGACATTTTGAAGACGATCCAACCACATCCACTAATGCCGTAGCGCAGCAAACAGGATCATCGCAATGGAAAGTTTGGTCCACGATTCGGCAAATGGGAAGCCATCCTTACCATTATACGCCTGTCCAAGGATTGGAAGAAGGGGACCCGATAAGAAGGGTAGAATTCTGCAGATTTATTATAAATTCTGATGCAGACAATAGAACTTTTTTAACCGACATTTTGTGGACGGACGAGTCAAAGTTTAGTCATGAGGGCATTACAAATTTTCATAACCTTCATTTTTGGGCCGAAGAAAGGCCAGTTTTCAAAGAAAGTTTTCTGTAAATGTGTGGATGGGACTTATTGGCCGGGATGTAATAGGACCACATTTTTTCCCAGACCATTTAAACGGGGATATTTATGAAAATTTTTTACGACATGACCTACAAGATCTTTTTGACGATATTCCTCTCGCCGTTAGAGGACGAATGATATTTCAACATGACGGCTGTCCAGCTCATTTTCGGCGGTCAGTTCGGCAGTTCCTGGATGAACGTTTCCCGAATCGTTGGATTGGTAGGTCAGGTCCAATAGCTTGGCCAGCACGAAGCCCTGACTTAACCCCGCTTGATTATAGCATATGGGGTCAAATGAAAGCACTGGTTTATGCAACCCCAATAATTACCCGGGAAGATCTTATCCAAAGAATAACCAACGCTGCCCAGCAGATCAGGAATACCATAACAACTAGAACAACAAAGACTGAAATGAGAAGGCGCTGCCGAGCCTGTATTCGCAATAGAGGCTCTCATTTTGAACAAGATTTGTGAAGGTAAATACTGATAAATGCGTTACTTTACAATTTATAATAAAAATACAAAACCATGTCACCTAACTTTTAAGCATTTGTATCCTGTGAGCTAGCTTAGGTAATAAGGAAGTTTTAAGGAAATTTTGAAGAATGTAGCATAATTTTTTTTCAAAAAATATCCACTAGAAAGTGTAGTATTTTATTTAAGAAAAAAAAATTACACTTTGCATCGAGAATTTACCTATGGTTACAACTATTTGCGGGACTTTTGCCATTACAAACGTAACACTATTGTGTTGAGCATGTATTTTGCCTAAAAAGTTAAAAAAATATACAGCGGATTTTCTGGAAACTGCCTTTTAAACCACTAAGGTCTACATTTTGAAGAAAAACAGAAAAAATTAAATATGTCGAAAACTATCAACTTTTGCACAATACATATTAGGGTTCAATTTACTTCTTACCCCCTCCCCTATCACATCTCCAAAGGGATGTATCGAATTACTAGTAACCCTGTATAATAAGACCTTCCCTTTTCTCTCTGTGTTTACTATAGATTGACGAAAAACAAAGAAAAACACAAAGTCACGGTCTCACAACATGTAATTAAACGGGCTACACGTGTTTCGCTCTAGTTAGAGCATCATCAGTTACAGCATAAGTGTGCGGATGGCTTCCAATGACCTCCAACTCCGGCTTAAAACGAAAACATATAAATATTTCTGATTCTGAATCCGAAGATGAAAATAGTGAACGAAACTTAAAACAAGTTAAGTTTGGAAATAAAAATAGATGAGCAAATAGACCCCAAAGCTATCGAAAGGATTGGGAATTAGATAAGTCGTTTGAGGGTTGGTTAAAATTACAAATACTAATATTAGAATATACAAATTTGTATATGTATTTATGTTAATGTTTATCTATTTTTAATTTAGATTTTGAGTGCAATGTTTTGTTCATTTTTCAATAAATTACTATCTTTGTTAAAAAAGTATTTTATTTCTACTAGAAATCGTTCTTTTAATTAAAAGAAATGATCAGAATAGGAAATTTAATTAAATTCATAATCCATTATCAACAAAATGTAACACATTTTATAAGTTTGGCGACGGCGCGACTGTGACGTGACGTCATACATAGGAAAAGGTTGTGTACTGACAGAATTGTATGATTGTACCATAATTTTGTACGAAATTCCATAATTTCGGCCAGAATGTACCATAGTTCTCACCCAATCCTCTGGCAACACTGGCCCAGTCGTTTAGTGTTGTAAAAATCCGGATTAATTCAATATCCGGACAGCATTGATTCGGATGAATTGAAAATTCGGTTTTTTCATCCGGATTAATTCATCCGCTCAATGTCTCCGCCCGTTCGGCAAATTATGCCATGTTTCGGGCTCGATCCTCGACCGTCCGATAAACGTTTTTTATAGCTGTTTTTCGAATATAAGGTATGCATTATGCAACCCATTAGACATTTCGTTTTTACGCATTTCTACATGATGTTAAAACTAAAATAGCTAATTATGTATGTAATAAATCAAGTGTATTTTAAACGATGCAAAATATCACTACACAAATGTTTTGTTTACAAAAAAACTTCGGAAGGTCAGGCGACCCTTAAAAAGTTTGGGCGTTCTCATATTGTCTCTTATGTTTCTAAATGAGTACAATAAGGATAGATAAAGCAATAGGTTTACACAAGGCGACGCGACGATATTGCCGATTGCCGGGTTATTTGTCCGGACGATTTAATTCGGATTCTCTTAGCCGGTGGAACGTGGAACTTCGTGTCACTTCGTGCAAGCTTTTATTTCATTGTCGGTCGAACGAACGGGCGGCGTGTATCCGGACGATTTAGATATCCGGATTGATTCGGAATAATTTGATATTCGGATTGAACGGACGATTAATCCAGACTCTTCGCATCACTACAGTCGTTTACCGTTCGCCGCATCTATTGGAGCGGTTTATAGTTTAAATATGTATAATTTTATAAATAATGATATATATACAGGATCATTTTTTATATTTTACCACTCCCTCTTAATTTGTTTCGATTACCCTATAGAAAAAAATGGTAAAGCTAAAGTTGTTAAGTCTGAATTTTATAGTTTTTGAGAAATATAGTTTCTAGTATACAAGGTGCTGTAAAAAGTGTATAATGACAAAAATATATTTTTGTAATGTATAGGGTGTTCCATTTAAAATTAATGTATTTTCGTTTTTTATACTTTTTATAACACCTTGTAGGTATACCTTAAGCTACATGTCTTACCAAACAACTTTCACCTTTACCATTTTTTTCTACAGAGTGGCCCAAAAAGGTTAGGAGGAAGGTAAAATATTAAAAAATTACCCTGTTCCTACTTAATTAACACCCTGTATCATTTTTGGATGCTGCAACAATAATTTGCAAGTTGAAAAAAACTTTGCATACTTCAATAATTTTATGTTTTTTTTTATTTTTGTGTCTAGATTTTGGTCTTTTCTGAAAAATTGGAGACATAACTTTAGAAGCGAAGCATGGTCCAGAGATCATTTATGGGAACTACTCGTTGCGGTAAATCCTCTAATGAAGCAAATAGCATCTGGATGTAGATCGGACAAGTTTGGATTTTACAAAAACCTTTGTCAAAAATTAGGCCTAAATGGAAGAATTTGTAAAAACAGATTACGTGTTTACATGGCACTAAAGAGATATGAACTTTTGGTAAAAAGGGCATAAATGTCATTTATATTCATCTCATGATGAATTCTCGTGGTTAATTTTTCGGGAAAAAATTCTTAAACAATTTGACCAGTTGAATTAGGCAATCCAGAGTAACTAAGACTTACATATTTCAGTTCATTCATTACTAAAGTTGTTACACTTACTGCAACCGGCCTCGCGCCAGTTTAAAAATAAGTCGCCCAAAAGTTTGTTTTGGCTAGAGATTCGAATGCAAAAGGCAACACATATTTTTTTCTACACATTTTTTTTACTCTGTATATGTTTCTCATTTATGTCTTACTGAAAATTATTGTATATAATTTTAAGTAAATACTATGCCAAATATCTGTAATTTCCATTTTTAGTCGCAACGAGATATTAAAAGTCAACCTTCCAACAACATTTATTAATATTCAAGATATTCAAGATTAGATAAGAATATTCAAAACCGGCCAATGGCTATTGTCACAAAAGAAGAATTACAAGGTGGACTTTGTGTATGTAGCCCTAGACAATATAATTATATATAGGAGCCATAAATGTTAGAATTCTTCTATAATATGATATTGTAAATTTTGGAACGCTGTTTTTATGTACAACAGAAATAGAAGGTTATTGCATCAAATATATTGTCTTTTAATGATATATTATATTTTTAGTCGCAAGGCGATAATATCTCATCTTTTGAAGAGCAGTTACATACTGCAGAAAATATTGCCATTAATGGAGATAACTGCAAACATTTTCGAAAATGGCAAAATAATAACACAACTTGATGTAAGTTTCTCAACTCTCTGTCTTTTTCTCATCGCCTTATATAAATATTTAAACATATCTGCACATAAATCTAAAATAAATTTTAGATTTACAAGACTAATGGAATTAGGCTGTCTGGTGCACCATTACTTATACCACTCAATGCATCAACGCCTATACGACCCGAAGTAGAGCAGCCCGTTCAGAACCCAAATACGAAAAATTTGATTCAGACTTCAACAGATACACCCAATGTCCACTACCTCACAGATACTAATGATTCTCCAGATTTTAAAAATTGTAAAGTGTTATTGACAGCGACGGTCCGTCCGTTTTGTTCACAAAGAAGTCCATGTCACTATCTAAATTAAGTAGTAATGTCAGCAAACAATTTAATATTACTCCAGAATCATTTGAAATTCCACATGAACTTGAAAACATGATAAAAAAGAAAAGATTTTCTATTCAGGTGATGCCTTTAAATTCAAAAAATTTAGAAACCTATCCTGTAAAATTAACTTGTCGAAAATGCATATACTTGGAAGGTTCTTTTGAAATAAATGAAAACGAGAAAAAATTTGTGTTTTTGGAGAATTGTAAACTGAATCAAAATTATTACAAAATCTTTTTTTAAGAAAATTTGAGCATTGTATAAACAATGTTTGTACTTTAGTGTTTAAATCGCACAAATATCTAAAAACCTGCATAAAAGTTTATGGCGAGTGTGCAAATAATCAGCACGGGTGTAAAAAAAGTCATTTTTAAAATTAACGATTTTAAGAACGTAACAGTTTATTCGTCGAGTCTACATTATTGTCACCCAAAACCTATTTGCCGCCAAATTAGAGGCGTAGAAAGACGAATTTTTAAAAGAAAACTATTGACTGCAAAACCTTCAAATTTAAAAAGAAAAAAATTGGTGCATGAGCTAGACAGTAAAATTGCTCTTGAAGGAAATTTGCAAGGACTACCATCTGACACTACTCTAAGAAAAGTTAAATCTGAGGCCATGTCTACTTGGGACAGGGATAGGGATGACATTGTAGACATAATAAAAATGCACTTTGAACATAAAGAGTATATTCAGCAAGTTTTAGTTCCTTTTAATATAAAGTGTTATAGCAAAGAGCAGCTTGAAATCCTTACTATTCCTTTTTAAAATCTAAATGACACCATAATAAACTACCTTTTATATTTTTTGACGCCACCGGAACTGTAGTTAGAAAACCTGAGATGGTTAAAAAACGTGTCTTTTTGTTTTCCGGAGTTATACCCACGTACAACGGTCAAATAGTTCCTATTTTTGAAATGATATCGGCGGAACACTATTCAAAAACTATTTTTCAATTTTTTTTTGAATTTAAAACATTTTGCGAAGAACGGAATAAATGGCCTACTTTTCAAGAGGTGGTTTCAGATTTTAGTCTTGCTAATTTACACGCAATTGTAAAATCTTGCAATGGCATGTCCTTACTTGATTATATTGAGAAAACTTATGAGCTGGTGACTAAAAGTACTTTGTATATCCCGGAGGAACTTATTACTGTGCACATTTCATAAAAATGGTATCAAAAATTATTGACGACCATTTTCAAGATCCCTGTATAAGAAGTTTTTTTAAAGAAGCTATAGCGCAAGCCGTCTTTATGGAGAATATTAAAGACCTTGAAATTTGGTTCGTTAAATTATCTTTTTTACTAACAGAACCTTTTGAAACCACCAATACCGCCAATGCAAAAAAATATTTTGATGAAACTGATAAATTAATCAATCTGGACGAATTTTTATACATAGACCTTGAAATATTTGGCACACCTACTCAATTATTATTTTCAGCAGATAAAAAGCTTTTAAAAAATAATTCTTTTTATAAACATTTTAAACTTCTACCAACATTAACGTGTTCACCGGCGAACGTCACAATTTTAAATTTATCTCCTAATAAATATCAGAATAAACTAATTTTAGATCTTATTTTAAATAAATATATACCATTTTTGCCATTATGGACAAATATTTAAAAAAAAAGCAGAAAGAAATAAAGCTTTAACAAATACTTATGCTGAAAATTATTTTGGAAATTTAAAAAATAGTACTTTAAATGGAGAAAAAAAAATGAAGACATCAAGATTTTTGAGAAAAAATAGAGAAAACATTTTATTTGTACATAAGGAGATCTGTTTAAATATTCCAAAAAATAAATTAACAAAAATCGTTCGAATAGATCCGACTAATGAAAATTTGACTGAAGAAAAATGGAAGAAAAAAAGAAGAATTGTTAATAAAAAGTTCACTGTAAGACATATACTTAATTTGCCAGCAATATCTTCAAGCACTGCAGTTTCTTCTATAGATACAATTCATCCTACTTATTCGGAATCCACATTGGCATCGTCTAAAACTCTTCTTACCAAAATATCTGTTTCTGTTCGACCTTCCACTTCTGCAATATATGTAACTAGTCCGATAGGTAGTGCTCAGGTAATAGATTTAATTCCTTCCACAAATGTTGTTTGCTCTCCATCACCATCCCAGCCTATGAAAATAAGTGTAACAAGTACTAAGTCGTTTCCAACCGTTTCCATATCATCTAAAATAATAAGCTATCTTCAATTTTTACATCATATCAATTTTTACATTCTACCTCACAGATCCCTGTTAAATCACCCCCGCCATTTGATTTAGATCCCGCAAAATTAGTTTTTGAAGAAAATATTAGAAACAACAGCAATGAAGTTAAAATGGCTACCTCTCGCGTACCTTCTCATCAAGAGGCAAGAGAGAGTGATGAGAACTGTGCCTATTGTCATTTAGGTAAATTGGATACTACTGCCGATTGGGTAGCCTGTGACATATGCAAAAGATGGATTCATCAAAGCTGTGATGATACTTCCAGTATTTATAATAGATACAATCTTTTTGAATTTACGTGCAAGTATTGCAAAATGAGAGAATTTTTTTTAAAAATAATTTGGAAAATGACGTAGACCAAAAAACGAGAGGACAAAGAAAAAATCCGGTCTGGTTTCAAGAAAGAAAAAAAAGAATTACCTCTTCAAATTTTGGTAAAATATGCAAACTGAAGTCAGATATATCTCGAGTAAATTTAGTTTCATTCCTTTTGCAGACAAAAAATTTTGAAAATGATGTCATTCGGCATGGTATTCAATATGAAAATAACGCAATAGAAAAGTACTTAGAACAAACCAAAAACTTACATCTAAGTACTGGTTTATTAATTCATTCCAAATATAGGTTTATCGGAGGTTCACCCGATGGCCTTATAAACAACGACGGCATAATAGAAGTTAAATGCCCTTATAGCATTAGACACCTAGATCCTGTATTAGCTAGTAGTAAATTGAGCTATTTAGATATGAAAGGAAATCTGAAAACTTCTAGTGTTTAGTATTACCAAATTCAGGGCTTGCTGGAAATAACAGACAGGCAGTGGTGTAATTTTGTTATCTTTACATTTAAAGGTATAAAAATTCAAAGAATAGCTAGAAACTTTTTCTTTTTTCAACACAACATGTTGAGTAAATTAAAAGATTTCTATTATTATTATTATTATTTACCTGCTCTTTTAAAAATAAATATTCGTGGTAGCAATACAAATTGGAAGCGTTCAGTAGAAACATTAAGTAACGGTTTGTCAGTCACTATCCCAATTCTAAAGAATGGTCTTATATTAAGCCCCATTTATTATATACAAGCTTTTTTTCAAAAACAAGAACATTTTACAATAGGGAAATATATTTGGAAAGGGTTAGAAATTCTTTTAAGCATTGAGGAATATTTTTGTCTGTTGTCAAATACAAACGTAGGCGTTAAATCTAAGAATAATGATAAGTTTCTCCGGGATTATACAATTGACGCATGTATAATTTCACTGATGTTGTCTAATGTTTGTATGTTGATACAACTACAAGCCAATATATTTTTTCTAAAACTGAATTATCTCATAAAATCAAAATATTTAAATCAGAATTAAATTACCATTCAAATTACCATTGGATGATGCAAACGTTTCAACTCATTGTCTGCGCCAACGAAAGCTGTAGCGTTATCTGAGTAAATATCCGTGTACAAGCCTCTACGCGAAACAAAACGTTTCAGCAAATTCAAGAAAGCCGTAGCCATACACACAAAAATCGCGACATAACATTTTATTATTTTCCTGTTTTTGGTTTTGCCATCCTTTAAATTAAAGGGGCCTGCATAATCGATTCCAACAGAAAGAAACACTTTAGAAGGTTTTACGCAAACAGAAGGCAATCGCCCATTTTATAAGTCAAATTAGGAGGGTTAGCTCTAAAACATTTGATACAATGTCTAATACAGGATTTGACTGCCATTTTGCCGTCAATAATCCAATATTTTTGGCGTATATGTGATAGCGTTCCTTGATTTCCGGCGTGTAAAGCTCTTAAATGCTCGGAATGTATTAGTAAACTGGTAAATTTATGTTTTTTCGGCAATAAAATTTGATGTTTTTGATCGTATTTTAAGTCAGAAAACTTTAATCTTCCGCCCACTCTCAAAATACCATCAGGGTCTAAAAAGGGCGCTAAAGCTTTTAGCTTACTCCCTTTCAATACTTCACGGTGGGTTCTTAAATGACAAATGTCCGCATCAAACTCAGAACTTTGAATTAATTTGATTAGACGTAAAGAAGTTTTTGAAAATTCAGAATTTGACACAAAATTATCAATAAAATTTTGAATATCATGTCGACCTGTAGAGCGATCTATGAATCTAAAGACGTAGGCCGCAACTCTTATTAATTGAGTAAAAGAAGAAAATTTAGAAAAAAGTTCATCAAAATTAAACAGGTTATCGGTCTGATATAGAAAATTCATATTTTGATTCTTGAATTCGGGAACATCTACAGGATTTTTGGAAAAATATGAAATATTGGTGGCTTCAGGCCAATTTTCTTAATCCTGTCTAAGGAACGAAGTACCATTCCAATATAAACTATTGGACAAAAAATCGTTAGTTTGAGAACCTCTAGACAATATATCAGCTGGGTTTTCATGAGTGGAAATATGATTCCAATCAGTGATATTGGTCAACTGTTGGATTTCAGAGACACGATTGCATATAAAAGTTTGCCAAGTTTTAGGCTCTCTTGACAACCAAGCTAACACTCTGGTTGAATCGGTCCATAGATATATATTCTGAATCTCAAAGGAAATAGTGCTTAAACAGTTGCTCACTAATCTAGCTAAGAGCACTGCAGCTTGGAGCTCAAGTCTTGGAATACTAATTGCCTGTACAGGAGCTACTCTTGTTTTGGCAAAGTACAAACGACAATCTATGGCTCCAACATTATTACTAGATCTTAGATAAACGCTACAGCCATAAGCACTCTCACTAGAGTCAGAAAACTCATGTAATTCGACCAAATTAGCACCTTTAATTAAAACTTGTCGAGGTATTTGTACAGTATTAATATGACATAATTGTTTCTTATATTCACACCATTGGGAATGTAATTCTATGGGTAAATTTTCATTCCATGATAATTGAAGTTTCCACAACTGTTGAATGATTAATTTTGCTCGGATAATTATGGGTCCAACGAATCCCAATCGATCATATATTTTTGAAATGAAACTCAATATTGATCTTTTGGTAACAGAATTTGTTATAGAATCTTCAAGTTGAAGTTTATAAATAAAACAATCAGACATGGGTATCCAAGAAATTCCCAATGTTTTAGTGGTATTCTCATCTGATATGACATATTCTGATAAAGAATAATCATCATTACCTTCTAAAAACACACGGGAGTCATTTGACTTAAATTTTCTAATTTCAAATCCACAACTAGACAAAATTTTAGTAATGTTGTTTTTTACTTGAACTAAAGACTCTAAAGAAGAGTGACTAAGTAGAAAATCATCCACATAAAAATTTGAGCCTATAAAATCACTTTCAATAGGATTATGGGTTCGGACATCATCAGAAATTTGCTTAAGGCAAAAAGGCTAAAAATGAACTTGAAGCTAAACCATAAGTTTAGCGTATTTAGGCAAAACTCTTTAACAGGCAATGAAGGATCTTCACGCCAAAGTATCCGCTACAAATTTCTGTGTTCCGGATGTACATTTATTTGTCTGTACATTTTGATTAAATCTCCTGTCAACGCATAATCATGATGACGGAATTTCAAAAGAATGGAATATAAGTCAGGTTGAACAGTGGCACCAACCTTTAAAACATCATTTAAGCTTATATTGGTTGATGACTTTTGGCTACCATTAAAAACAACACGCAATTTAGTAGTGGTGCTTTCAGCCTTTTCAACACAATGATGAGGCAAATAGAAACATAAATCGTTTCCAACATTGTACTCGACTTCAGACATGTGAGTCAAGGTTTCATCTTCTCTCATGAATGAAGTAAATTCACAATAAGTAATTCACACATCTGGGAATTTTTTGAAAGTTTGCTCCCAACAGAATACAAAGTACGTAAAGCTATACCTTCAGTTTCACCTAAATCGGTATAATTATCCTTTAGAGGTAATTTTACTACAAAACTTGTACTACAAAGTTGTATTATCTAAAAAATGCCTTTTAACTTCTGCTTCTTCTTGGGTGTTAACAAAATTTATTGTTGCTTGCTTGGCGTTCTTGAAAGAAGAGGAAAAGTCGAGGCGTCCCGTCTAGGGATGGCAACGATATATCGATGTTTTGTATATATCGATATATTTCACAAATATATCGATATATTTATTTCGATATATAAAAAACTTTACTAATAATTTAATTTCAAATTGTGTGACTTTCACCGTTTACCGCTACCGTTTTGAGGTGCTTGAGACAGACCGTAACGGTTTACCTGGTTACGTAGTGACTTAGTGATGCAGCAAACTCCATAACAAGGAAGAAGAAAAGAAGAAGAGCATCTTTTGACAGATGACATAATGTGTGCATGTTTTTGTCAAATGTAATATCAAGTCAAGTAATATCTTAATTATCTTATTGGTTATTGTCTAGTGTCTAGTCTTTGTCTTCTATGGCCTATGATTATTGGATATAGTACGTCGTGTTTTTTTTGTGGTCTCTGGTCTCAAAAATCTACTTTTAGTTTTGGTTTTGTGCAAAAAACGTGTAAATAGTAAATTCTGTTTCGCGAGTCGTGAGTGCGCGAGTTTTGCAAAATACTAAAATGGTACCACCCAGAAGTAACATTTGGCTACATTTCACAAAAATTTCAAAGGAGCCAGCTCGATGCAATATATGCTTAAAAATCTTAAAGACCTCAGGGAATACCACTAATCTTAACAGTCATTTTAAGCAGAAGCATTCGGATTTAAACAAAGGCAAGGATGGTGAGTATGGTAACGTAAGTGCAAAGTCCTCGGCAAAATCTAAAGATAAAGACGCAAGTAAAAACGAACCGATTCTTGGGGGTTCTGGAATAAGTAAGGTGAGGACATATGTTTTTAATAATATACCATTTCTTTAATTTTATAATATTATACTGTTTCTAGATAGAAACTTTATAATAACATAGAAAATATTGTTCTTTTTCTTTGTGTTTATTATAAGTACCTTTAAATTCTACAAGGTTTTTTTATAAAACAAAAAAAAAGTTTTTTTTTATACCACCTGGGTTTTACACAAATAATCAAAACTTTTTACATTTCCAGAAAACAAATGCTGAAGAAAATAATAGATTTAATGAATAATGAATCTATATCGAGGGAATCAACACAATCGACTGTCACAATAGATCTGTCACAAGAAGCATCAACGTCATCAGTATCAGAATTTAGTGGTGGTAGAAAACACAATCTATTAACAACATTAAAACAACCAACAATCACAAGTTCCATTAAAAAGGTCTGCTCTTATACAGGTAATGTTTTACAGCATATTTTTAAGCTTTTTTTTTAACTTAGGAAGTTTTCAAATCAATACCCAAAAAAGCTTATTAATTATTAAAGTCGAGAAATTGTTTAATTTGAATTTTTCTATGGTAGTCACCAAAATAAGGATTTATTTTTCTGACTTTTTATGCTTAAAAGATGATAAATTTATAGATTTTTTTCTAAATATTATGAACAACCTACCCCCTTATTTAAAAACATATTAATTTCTTTTACATAAATTAATTAGTGCATTAATAGATAGAGAGAATAGTTTTAGAACAAAAAAAATTATCTGATCGTACTCGAGAATATTTTCTGCTTACATCACTAATTGACAGTTACTTAATACTTAATACATTTTAAAGTTTTAGCAGTTTATTTAATAATTGTTATTTTTAGATGGTGGCTTCCAAAATGTAAAAATGACGGAGGCTATAGTACAGAACAATATGCCCTTTAGCACTGGAAAAGGTTTTATTAATCTAATGAAACAAGCAACTCCTTTGTACACTGTGTCCCAATTTGGTTGTATTTGCAGGTTATCTCTGTTATTTTTAAAGATAGAGATGTGCGGTTTTCGCGACCCTGTATCACTTTTTTGTAAAACTTTTATTGCCGCAAACAGAATTGAGATACCTTTTTTTGTTTCTGAGATACAGGGTGAAATTGAAAATGTTCACTTTTTGACGACTTGCTCTATCTCACGAACCATATAAGTTATAAAAAAAGTAAAAACTGCTATGGATAGATAATTTTAAATAAAATTCAGAGGCGTAGTCAAAAATTTTATTAAAGGCATTATTTAAGAGATATGACCCAAACTTGCATTTTTTTAAATGGAACACCCTGTATTTTTTCATACCAATAAATTGCGCTATTTTTTCCGATTAAAATGATATATAACACTTGGTATCTTAAGTCATGATAAATGGCCAAAACATGCAAAAAAAACAAATCATAGCGAAAAAAACATTAGTTGGCCATGAAACAGAAAAAATTGAAGTTGGCTGTTTAAAGATGTCAGTATGAAGCTGTCAATAATTGTTTAGAATTTATTTATTTCGAACGAAAGTTTTTAAGTAAATATTTTAGTATTTTTCTTAAGGGATAGAGCGTAATTTTTAAGAATGACTAATAATTTTGAAAACAGTCACAAATATGACATGATAGCTTGTTTTATTGAGTGCCAAGAAAATAGTGACAGGGCATCCGATTTGTATTTAAACAGGTATGTGTTAGTGTCGTTACCTAATATTTGCTATTATACTTAAAACAATTTTTCTAAGATATCCTGAAAGGCGTCAACCAAACAAGTCTATTTTTCGGAGAATAAAAATGAGTTTGATTAATAATGGATCATTTACAAAGCCAAGAAATAAACATTACCATGGGCAAAATCAGGAAAATAATGAAATTGCGGTTTTAGCAAGTGTTGAGGCAAATCATTCAAATTCCTGTCGAAATATTGAAACTAATGTAGGAGTGTCAAAGAGTCAAACACAGCGAATATTAAAAAAATATAAATATAAACCATACAAAGTTAACATAGTTCAACAATTACATCCCGGGGATGCGCAAAGGCGAATAGTTTTTTGCAATTGGTTTTTAGAGCAAACTCGAATTGTTCCAAATTTTGCCAGAAAAGTTATATGGTCCGATGAAGCATATATAAGTTGCACTGGAATTTTTAACCGTCATAATAACAGGCATTGGTACACTCAGAATCCATACTTATTACGGGAACGCCAACAACAGGGCAGGATTTAGTGTATCATGCTTTATTTTGGGCACTAAAATAAAGTATGTTTTTTATGAACACACTTTAACAGCAGCCAGATATCTGGAAATATTGCAGCGGATTTTACCAGAACTTCTAGATGAGATACCGTTGGCATTTTTAAATAGCATATATTTTCAGCAAGATGGGGCGCCAGCTCATAATTCTCAAATAGTAAGGCCATTTATAATCGAGACATTCGAAGATTGATGGATTGGTACCCACGCTCCAAATAGGTGGCCAGCTAGATCACCGGATCTTTCTGTTTTGGACTTTTTTGTCTGGTCTTTCTTAAAAAACAAAATTTATTTAAATGTGGTGCATAATTTGCAAGAACTTCAGGATGCTACAGTTCAAGCCTTTGAAGCCTTGCAAGCAAGGCCACTTATTATTTTAAATGCCTTGCGGAGAATAACAACTCTATGCCAATTATGCGTTCAGGAAAATTGCAACCATTTCGAGCAATTTAATTAGTTTTTACAAATTTTTTTATAGGACTGTAGAATTAATAAATAAAAAATAGCTTGTTAAGGTTCTTTGTTAAATTTATTCAGTTGTTACAATATTTTTTTAATAAAATTGCTTAAAACAAGAGTTTTTGTATCTAAGACTTTTAAATATTATATAATTAAAAGGTTTTTATTTGGTTATAAAAACTTCTATCACGGTATGATTGACATCTTTAAACAGCCAACTTCAATTTTTTCTGTTTCATGGCCAACTAATGTTTCTTTCGCTATGATTTGTTTTTTTTTGCATATTTTGGCCATTTATCATGACTTAAGATACCAAGTGTTATATATCATTTTAATCGGAAAAAATAGCGCAATTTATTGGTATGAAAAAATACAGGGTATTCCATTGAAAAAAATGCAAGTTTGGGTCATATCTCTTAAATAATGCCTTTAATAAAATTTTTGACTACGCCACTGAATTTTATTTAAAATTATCTATCCATAGCAGTTTTTACTTTTTTTATAACTTATATGGTTCGTGAGATAGAGCAAGTCGTCAAAAAGTGAGAATTTTCAATTTCACCCTGTATCTCAGAAACAAAAAAAGGTATCTCAATTCTGTTTGCGGCAATAAAAGTTTTACAAAAAAGTGACACGGGTTCGCGAAAACCGCACATCTCTATCTTAAAAAATAACAGAGATAACCTGCAAATACAACCAAATTGGGACACAGTGTACAAAGTACCTAGCAGAAACACAATTAAAAACAAATTGATGAAAAATATGAATCTGCTTCCATTCTCTTGAGGGATATTTTAAAGAATGTGCAGTTTTTTACTGACACATGGACAGCTGACATGCAGACAAAAAGTTTCATGGGTATTACCATACATTTTATTAAGGATCTCAAGCTAATTTCAACCACCATTGGAATTACAGAGTTATATGAATCACACACAGCAGCATATATTGGATCAAAATTAATTGAAACTTTAAATGAATGGGGAATTGATCTTGAAAAAGTATAGTGGCTGTAGTTACAGACAATGCTGCAAATATTGTAAAGGCAGTTAACGACAACGACACATTTGGGAAAAAGAAACATGTGCAGTGTTTTGCACATATTTTGAACCTTCTTTGTGAAAATGGTGTTAAAAACACAGAAGGTCTCCAGCCACTCATTGAAAAAGTAAGAACAATCGTTGTATATTTCAAAAGAAGTGTCAAAGCAAGTGATCTACTGCGTAAAATTCAACGCGATACTGGGATACCTGAAGGAAGCCTTAAAAAAATGATCCTAGACGTTAAGACCAGATGGAATTCGACGTTTTATATGCTAAATAGATTCTTGGAACTTGCGCCTCAAATCAACACCATTATACTATCCAATGTAGATGCACCAATAATGGCTAAGTGGAATCGAGTTGGAACAACTCAAGGAAATTGCTCTATCCTTTGGAGCAAATGACTAAGGAAATTAATGGTCAAAATAATGTTACCATTAGTAAAATTATTCCAATGGTAGCATGCCTATTTGAAACGTATGAAAGTGACCAACGATGTCTTAATTATTAAATAGCAAAAAATTTAAAATCAGAACTTTTAAAAGAGTTTTATAAGAGATTTAACGGAATTGAGAGGTCTTTTTTACCCTCAGTTGCAACTGTTGTTGATCCGAAATTCAAAAATCTTCATTTTAAGAATCCAATTGCCATATCAAATGCCATAAGGCACTTAAAATCTGAAATTGCTCAGGCCACTCAAGGGGGATCATTTTCCTCATCATCAGAGTCAGAGCTTGTTTCAGATCATGAGGAAGAAACTTTTGACATATGGGCACAGCACAAAAAATTGCCCACTCAAAGAAAAAAAACTACGACCTCTGATGTTGGGCCCGATGAAGTAACACGATATCTTAGTGTTCCAGTCAGAAGCTTAATGGAAGATCCTCTGGAATTGTGGGGGGAAATGAAGGGTGTTTATCCAAACTTATTTAAGGTGGCAATCAAATACTTCTCTGCAGTGGCTTCTGTACATAACCGTTCACTTGGTACTAACTTCTGTACCAAGTGAACGGTTATTTTCAAAGGCTGGTTTGACAGCAACAAAAAGTAGAAACCGTTTGACTGGAAAAAGATTATCCAAGTTATTATTTCTAAGTTCCCTTCCAGAGACTTTTCGCATAATGTAGTTTTCGAGTTTCGAGTACTATTAAATGTACGGTTTAGTTTTCAAGAATTTTTTTTCGTTACTTAATAAATTTATTTTTGGAAATAAATAATTATTTTTTGTAAAGAATGTGGCTGTTTTTTAATTTGTAATATTTCCAACATATATAAATGCTTTGCGACTTGTGATATTCAGCAATTTAAAAAAAAATCGATATATTGGATATATGGATGTTTTTGTTATGATATATCGAATGTATCGATATACTCTCTCGATATATCATATGATTCGATATATCGATATATTTTCTTATTTTGTCATCGCTAGTCCCGTCAAGGGCCCTGTGGTCTCAGTTCAGCTAACCGCAGGTAAAACAGGTTCATCAAGACAAGGTAAGTGGCGCGTTACAAACGCCGTCCGATAGATGGCGTCAGTAGGACTGAACTTTGAATAAAATAACGTTGAGGGTACACTCGCAGTCCGAACAGTTGTTTTAAATTTACTTTTCTTTATTATCATTACATTTTGTAACTAGGTACTTGTATATGTATTTTAGTACTTATACAGGGTGTTGCACCGCCAGGTGGGTAATTTTTAATAGGGTCAATATTGGCTTCCCTAATTATTTTAGAGAAAAATGTATTGAAAAATATTAAAGAGCACCAAAATATGCAACCTACAAAATAACTTTAATTAATTTTCGTTTGTCCGTTTAGGAGAAACAGCCAAAAATCTTAACGAAAATTCGTCTTTTTTTATTGCCTCGTATTCACCTAAAATTTATTAGGTACCTTGACAGGTGGTAAACATCAAATAATTTGTCCTAATAAGTTCACTGCATTAAAATTCTAAATTAAAAAACTCAGCTATCAGTCACAACACTACTGAAGTAAGTGTACTAATAATTAAATGGTTTTACCAAGGCAATAGTTACCGACAAATTTTGAATAATAATTTAATTAAAACCACAATGTTATTATTACAACTTAACTTGGCAGTTTACCTTTACCTAACTTTCTCACCTTGAGCGATATCTGTAAGTACGGGGTGACAAAAAAGACGAAATTTTCACCATAACTTTTCACCAATAACTTCTTCTAAAACTACAACACCCTGTATATACCCTATACCTTCATCATTTTGTTTCTTAACTACCTACTTAATATTGTATTTTTAATTTTTTTTTAGTGCTCCTTAAAATCATGTTTACACTGGTAAAACGCACATTGTAAATTTACATAACATTACGTTGGCAATTTTGTTACCACAATATATTGTGTAAAATTACATTCCATATGTAAATATTAAATGGGTACACAATAAACAATGTAATTTTTTGATGTTATATACATACACTTACCATTATGCAGAAATTTACAGAGTGGATTATGTAGGTTTCTAAAGTAAACTTACGATATAAATTACGTAATAAATGTATGTAATTTTAGCTGGCTAGGTAAAAGTAAATATTAAAATGCGAATTTCTTTATTAAAAATCATATGTATCCTATGTGAATTTACACAAAGCTTATTTATGTAAATTTACGTAGTTTTCCAGGTAAAATTAAATAGTAAATGTATTTTTTTGGAAATTTTTCGTTAAGTAATATAAAATTACATACGAATTATAATAATATGACAATATAAATAAAATACTGTAAAATATTTAACAAAATAAGTGTATTTCTAAAAGGCACATTCACATAACATTAGACATATCAAAAAATTTTCAAAGGTCACTTTTTAACTATGTATACTTCAAAAACCGTTATAATATAAAATTTAAATAATAGATACGAGGAGGTCTTTTCTTAATGCGGAGTTCTGTTTGGAGATATGTATATACAAATGAAACAAATAACTTATGTAAGAATATAAAAAAGCACATTTTAAAATTATTGTCATACATATGAGGATTTTCAAAAAGTATTGAAAATGAAAATATATTTTTTCTAATATATCACTGACTTAAAATATATATAGAGTACTAAAAATTAGATGACTTGTAAATTATATATTTTTATTTGCACAGTTTTCTCGAAACACTTCTTATAGATGTCAATCATTTTAAAATATGCCAGAGTTCTGATTTAAGAAACGACCTGGTAAATATCCTGATGACTTAATTATGTCTCAAGTGTATAACAAACCTTTTGATACCTAAACATAACATAAACTATATTGCAAAACGAAAACGTTAACATACATGTAATTATATTAACATATAATAAGAAACAACATGTACATATATTCTTAATCATAAGAAATAGGAACTAAAAATGCAAATCCTAAAAATGCTAAATTTTCTGACCTAATACTAAATATTTATTCTATACTATGCTTAATGCATCTCATTTCATTTATAGTGGCGTGAATTAAAGATGCTACTGTATTCCTTGATACCATTCCGAAGTTCATCAAGTTGCTTCTCTGATAGTTTGCTCCACGGAATTTGGACAGATGACCAATGATGTTCAGTATTACAATTTACTATTTTTGTGATTATTATTGATTCACCTATTGGGTCAATATGCTCTACATCTTGGGCATCATGAGATGATTGTTGCGAATTATTTGTTATTGTGGTGGCCGTTGCCGAGTTAAAACTGGCCTCTTGGGGTACCCATATTTCATTCTTAGATAACAGGATAAGGATTTCAGAAGAAACATGAGGCAGAATTTCCTCGTCAACCGGAGTTCCATTGGCTTCCAAAACTAACGTTGATCCATCAACTTCAAGTTTTTGAGATACAGGGTCCAGGGTCCGGCAAAATGATTCCAAATTTCCCACATTTTGATTTTTAATAAAAACGCCAATGTAAATGCTATTTATATTTTATTTTTATTAACTAAAAATATATGGTATGCCATTTTGTTTTTATTAAATTTTGAAAATTACAGAGTCCAAGTGGCGACCATTTCTTTCAAAACACATTCGAAGCTGATTTCTGAAAGTTTCCATTACTCGAGCAGTAATTTGAGGCGATATTCCTGTAATTTCAGGTTCAGGGATGATGTTGAAGAACCTTCTCTTTCAGGTAGCCCTAAAGGAAAAAGTCGCATGGGGCAAGATCGGGGGAACGCGCAGGCCACCCAACGTCTCCACGTAACGAGATTACGCGTCCTGGAAACATTTCCCTTAACAGGTCCATTGTCCTTATTGCCGTATGAGCTCTAACCCCATCCTGTTGAAACCACAGATCCGGATGTTCAAGTTCCCTAAGAACGTCGTTTCGAACGGTGTTTCTCCTGAACGTCTAGGAGATCGTTCAACTGCTTCTCTTATAGCTGCAATATTTTCAGGTGTCCGAACACTTCTGGGTCTACCAGTTGATTTTCTTTTTAAGGCTGAACCTGTAGCTCTAAAATTTGAAACCCATAACAGTATTGTTTTGCGATCTGAAACTAGATCATGTCTACCAAGCGCGAAGTGAGTACGAAAATTTCTTTGTGTCTAATCACAGATTCGTTACTTTTGAAAAATGTTTCGATAACGAAGGCACGATGCTCTCCCGTCCAGTTCATGGCGACAACAAAAATGGCAAGGCGCGCGCAGCCAACCGACTACGCTAAGCTGGCTTCCTCTTTAGTGATTCGGGCTCAGTGGCGGCGCAAAATGTGGGAGATCATTTTGCCGGACTCTGTATAAAATTTAAAATCATCATACAAACTGTAAACCCTTTTTGTACATGAACTCTTACCTTTCAATATTATATTATCATAAAGTGATGGGTCTTCATTGTCGACAATTACAAGGGCCTTCCTATCTCTGCGTACAGACCATATAGTGTAGAGCGTTTTAGAAGAAGCCAATTATACTCATGTATTATACTTAAAAAAAATACAACTTTATAAATAAACAAAATATAATAAAGATTTTTTACATATGAATAGACCAGTATATTTGATTAAATCATTCAATTAATCCAGATGACTATAAATTGAAATTCGTATTTAAAAAATTAAATTTATTTAAAAAGAATTTCGGTATAATGGTAAAAAAAATGCATAAGTTTGAATTTTATATAGCTATCTGGATAAACAGTGTGACAATTGTATTATTAACCTTTGCCTTTAGGCTTGTCTGAATAGTCTGTATAATAGTTTTTATACCGTATTTCTGAGAACTGATTGAGAATTGAGTGAGAGTTTTATTAAGGGTTATGATAAAATAAAATTCTCACCCCATAGTAGCTACTTATAAATTAGGTTTACAAGATAATTAAAATAACGGCTATAATAATAAGGCAAATATATATAATATATTCTTTTTTTTTAAATACTGCCTTTATTTTAACCTATAAGAATAATCCTAATTTAAATATGCATATAAAGTTAATATTTTTATTTAAAGATATTTTTGTTGTTTATTTATTACATGAGATCCATAAAATAAATCTATAATGTTTATTACTTTATACAAATTGCACAAATATTAATATAAAATTATAAAATTTTGATTTTTTCTTTTTCTACTTATCGATTTTTATTTTAATGTGACCTACAGTATATCCCCTTTAATAGTTTTCTAGGGGAGCTGATTTAAAATAGCATACTGGTTGATAATTTATGTCTGTCATTAAAAGGGGCTCCAAACATAAAATATCTTTAAAATTAATCATTGTATCGATCTCCTCCTTTATTTGCTTCATTTCTTGTTGGTGAAAATTATAAAGGCCTTTATCATTATTATAATAAATAATTCTTTTTATACCAACAAAAAAAAATTTTGTAGTCATTTTCAATGAGCAAAAACTTTATCTGACACAAAAAATATAAAAAAGAGTCTGGATCTTTTTTAAAGCAAATATATGAGTCTAGTTCATAATTAAACCTATGAAAAAATACCCATAAAAGATATAGATGCCATATCATATTGATTTTTAACTTTGTCTCTTAATTGTTGAGGAATGATGCTCTCAGTAAACTTTTCAAAATTATCGGATTTTACGATATTGTTATAAAGGCTAGCATCTGTTGAGTTAAGTGCCATCAAAAACTGATGTTTTGTCAAGCAAAATAATAGACGAAGGGTCCTGTTTACTTCACAATCTTTATTTCAAGAATCCCGACGCGTTTCGGTTGTTAAACCATTGTCAAGGGAAAACTATGTAAGTAGAATATAAAAGGTTGTTATTAAACTAATAAATTAATTAAAAACATAGTAAAACTTACATGATATTATTACAAAATGTCCATAAAAAGGTCAAAAAACGGCACACACATAACATGACAATACACCAATCTAAAAACATGTCATCACACCGTATTTACAAACAATAACGGATTTTGGTTTTTTAAAAATTTTACATGGGTACTATATTATACACAGATATTTAATACTATTACTAATAGAGACATCTAGGATTAAATGCGTTAACAGAACATTTTAAAAACAGTAAATTCACAGGAATGTGGAAACTACTTAAATAAATTTACAATTTTGGCCGCTTCTCGGTAGTGGGCGTTAATAGGTTCGTTCAGACAATTAACTTGTGTATTTATTTCTAGTTTTGCTATTTTTAGATTTTTTAATATATTTAATTTTTTGCTTTTATTTAGGTTGTGCAAAACTTTGAAATTGTCGTCTGTATTAAATGAATGACCTGTTTCTCTTAGATGCAATCCAAAGGCAGATCTATTATCATTAGGCGACTTAAAGGAAATTTTTACATATTTCGGAGGTTGGTAAGGATGGATGGTTTGATCAAGGGGCTCACTAGAGAGGGACCGGAATAACATTCTTTTGAACTTTTTTCTAATCAAATTATCTATTAAAGACTTTTTGTATCCATTGTTAATTGCAATCTGATAGATAGTATTCTGTTCTCTTAAGAATTCCAAAGGTGAAAGAGGGATCGTAAAGAGTCTATTAATTAATGCGTGAAAAGCTGCCAGTTTATGTCCAAAGAAAGCCATATTATGTCCACATTTATGTCCAAAGTCCTTTCACACTTACCGGAACCGGCTAGCCGGTGCCGGACAGTCGGTTACAAGGTGTATGGATTCTTAAGCGTCCTTTCACACTTGACGGAACCGATCAGCCGGTAGGCGGTCGCCGGATTACGACTGGCGAGTACCTCGGTCGCTTGGCCGTCGGATACCGGTTAGTCGGCATCCGAAAGCATTGAAGTGCATTGATTTAAATCGACGCGTTCACACTTGTTGGCTTTCCGGTCCGATTTGCTGGCTTGCGGCGTGTTCTTAGTAGATCTATCATTAAGAAAGTAACAACGAGTCGTATTATTTTGATTTTATTTGCACTAATGGCGAAGTCCAGTACTCTTGAAGTAGACATTGAGTTTTTAATATCACTGGTCGAAGCTAGACCTGTGCTATGGGACAAAACATTGAGCATATACAAAGATAAAAATGAAACAAATAAGGCATGGAGGGACATTTGCGTTTTAATTAAGGATGATTTTAAGGAAATGGAGGTCGCAGAAAAAAATAAATATGGTAAGTTGTTATTTTATGTATGTTTTTCATACTAATTTTAAGTAAATTAATTTTAAATTAAACTAAATTTAAATTCTAACTTAATCCCCTTGCGTATGTCAGTGATTTTATCCAACTTTATTACCACCCTGTATACTTATATCTTTTCACATCATATTATGAATACATGGTAGAAAATGCCTAAATCTATATTTTTGATAACTGCCAACTTACTGCCCCACAATCAGTTAAAAAGTAATCAGAAAGCGTGTTTCTGACATTGTTTGCTGCTAGTCCGCCACGTGGATGTTCTCGCCTCGGTACAACTTCAAGGCCAGATATTGTCATCATATCTTCTGTCTGAAAACCATCTCTGTCACGAACAAAATTATGTAGTACAACGCAAGCTTTCGTAATATCTACAGCAAATTCTGGTTCCAAATTAATGGGTCGATGGAATATTCTCCATTTATTAGTCAGAATGCCAAATAAGCATTCTACGTATCTGCGTGCCCTACATAATCGGTAATTGAAAATTCGTTTTTTTAAAGTAAGATTGAATCCACCTTAAGGTCGAAGTAGATGTTTGTGTAGGGCGAATGCCTCATCCCCGACTAAAAAATATGGCAATTTTGGTCCTATCGTTCCTGGAAGACATTTCTCGTCCGGTAGATCTCCTCTACCACTTTCAATCGATAACCATAGTGCAGACTTTTTAAATATATTAGAATCGCAGTCTTTTCCATAACTTCCAATATGAACATAAATAAAACGGTAATCGGAATCTGCTACTGCCATTAATACCACTGATGCATAACCTTAGTTATGATACATTGAGCCAAGTGGATTTACTATTCGTATGTGTTTTCCTTCCACTGCTCCTAAAAAAGTGTGGAAAATTTGCTTTTTTTTCAAAATTTAAGGCAATCGTTTTCCAACTATTTTTCGAAGGAACAGGTATAAATTCCTGCCGCATAACTGTCCAAATAGTTCGACATACAGTTTTAACAATTTTGCTAACTGTTGAAATTTCAAGTCTATAAGAATAATGCAGATCTGTGAAAGTGCATCCACTGGCGAGATATCTGAAACAATAAAAACACATTTTATTATTTTTGTTTTTGCAAAGAATAACAAGTATATTTTATTGCAGGCAAAGAATTGATAAAAAAATGGGGAAATATCCGAGATGCCTACATAAAATCCCGCAAAAAACAAGCAGCAGTTTCAAAATCTGGAGCGGGTGTTTCAAACGTAAAAAAATATATTTACAATGATCAGCTGCAATTTATGAATAAAATTTACCAGGAAAGGCCAACTTCTGATAGTATTTTGAAAGAAGGCGAAAGTTCCCAACAAGAAATCTCTCAGGATGGAGAAGCTCACGAGGGAGAAAATAATAGCGATAATGTTGGTCAGTTCAAAAAACCAGAAAAGAGCGTGGATCACGAAAACGTAAATTGGATGAGGTTGATATAAAATTGTTACCAGCGTTAGATGCTCAACCTGACAGACATTTATCGCTTTTCAAAGGGATCATTCCGTCCCTACAAACATTCGACGATGATGAAATCTTACAATTTCAAATGGGGGTTCTGCAACTTATTCAAAATATGAAACAAAAGAAACGATCTACGACATATCAACATCAACCGAACACCAAAACAGTTAATCACAATTTTCCATACCAGACACCTCCCATATACCACAAGCAGTATCAATATGAAATTGTTACTCCTCAACAACCAATGAACACAAACTATACTACATTGTTGACCACTAGCCATCAACAGGAACCAGTCAGAGTACAACCATATTCCAGTCAGTCAAATATGCCCTACCCGGCCTGTCCGCCATCGGAAATTGAAACGGTTTTCAGTCCAGCAGCTACTCTGTCCCCAACATTTTCCTCTGCAAGTTCATCTATAATAGACTCTGTGGATTTTGCTTAGCAATAAATTATAGTTAAAGAAACTAAAGGTCTGATCCAATAAGCGATCTCAGACTGCTTGCAAACGCTAAGACAGGAAGAATTTATTATATACCACATACGTAACAGATCTACTGATCTTGCAAATTAATTATGATGTAATGGTTGCCTTAGCGTTCGCAACCAGTTTGGGATCGCTTGTAGGAACAGCGATTAAGTGTATTATTTTTTAAAATTTAACATTAAACAGTCCTTAAATATAACATACATGATTTTTACTGATGATTCTAAGAATTCTATTTAGGAAAAGAATCAAATATGATTTTTAGAATTTCCAGTGAAAATTATGTAAATTATATCTAAGAAGTTTTTTATAACAGCTGTTGTTATAACAAAAAATGTGTTACAAGAGGTTGACTTATAAGGAATAACCCTGTACATACATACCTAATCGTAACAGCTAACATCTGAATAGGTTGGATGCATTTCCTCATTCTCGTATTTTTCAGCTGGAGAGAGTTCCTTAAACGATTGTTTAATTCGTCAAAAGAGGAAATTGACATTCTGAAATAATTAAAAAACTTCTCTTCGTGTTTTCGCAACTCCTCGAACAATGTGTAAAAAGCACCAAATTTTTCTCTTTTCATATTTATAGGGTGCACCCAGTAAACCCTTTGTTTTTTCTTGCGACGTTCGCGTCGGCGCCGGCGATACAAAAGCAGGGCGATAATACGTTCGCGTTTCATGTCATCCATGATCGAAGCGCAACTGCTGTCTCGTCTAAATTCCAAACCGGATTAAAAACCGCCAAGTGTGAAAAGTGCTGCCGGAATCGGCTGTCCGGCACCGGCTAGTCGGTTCCGGTAAGTGTGAAGGGACGCAAATGGTTTGATTTTGCAGAAATTACATTGTCGGTTTGTGTTGGTTTTTTATATATGGAGTATTGTAAGCTCTTACTTATCCTATTAATAGTTAGATCTAAAAAATGTAATTTGTTATTGCACTCTATTTCGACCGTAAATTGAATTTTCGGGTTTAAAGAGTTGAGAAAAACGTGAAATTTCTGCAATTCCGCTTTGGAATCTGTCCAAATTAAAAAAATATCATCCACAAACCGTCTCCATATTAAAATCTTGTTGATAAGATTGTATTGTGTATTAAATAGTTTTTCTTCAAAATCTGACATAAAGATATCAGCCAGTAGGGGAGACAAACCAGAACCCATTGGTAAACCATCCAACATTCTATAATATCTATCAATAAACCTAAAGAAATCTAAATTAAGGCACGCACGCAACAAATGTATAATTCCCGTTTTAGTTCTGGGTGTTAGATTTTGATGTTTATATAAGCCATTTTCTATTATAGCTATTAGTTCGTTTCTGGGTATGCTGGGAAAAAGATTAACTATGTCAAAGGAGACAAGAAGATAATTGTCTGGGAAAGAAATTGTTTTAAGATCGTCAATTAGTTCATAAGTGTTTTTAATGCTAAATTTACTAGAAAACGACAATACATTTTTTAAGCAATCTTTTAGCCAAATAGCTAAATAATAGGCAGCTGAGTTTATAAAACTAACAACTGGTCTAATTGGAAAGTTATAGCAATACACAAAACTGTCTTATAAAAGAGGAAAAATTGAGGGACACATTTGGTTTAACTTGCAGTGTTTAAAGAAAGGAATCACACCAAATTATTTAGAACACAAGTTTAAGAAGAAAACGTATTTACCTTCCAGATCATTACACAGTTTACAAAAGCTAAAACGACTAGCTCTAAAAGAAGAAAATAAAATATGGTTCTCCAATTATTGCCTCATCCTAGCACATTACGGCAGTGGTATAGTATTATAGATGGAAAACCTGGATTTTCACAAGAAGCCCTATCAGCAATTTCTATTCGAAGTAAACAGTCCTTGGTTATACTAAATATTGTTATAGATGAAATGTCTATTAGGAGTCAAACGATTTACAGTAATGGAAGATTTTATGGAGGTATTGACATGGGCACTGGTCTAATACCATCAGAGCAAGATAATTTTGAAGAGGCTAAAAATGCACTAGTGTTTATGGCTGTTGGCTTGAATGGTCATTGGAAAGTTCCAATAGGCTATTTCCTTATTAATGGTCTAAATGGAAACGAAACAGCCAACTTATTGACAAAATGCCTGGACCTTATTCATAAAACAGGTGCATTAGTATTTTCCATAACTTTTGATGGTGCCCCTCCAAATTTAAAAATGTGTCAGTTTGGGTGCTAATTTTGATTATGGTACTGTTAGGTTTCAGCCATGGTTTAAAAATCCAGTGACAAATGATAAAGTATGGATTTTCTGGGATGCTTGCCATATGATTAAATTAGTCAGAAACACATTAGGGGCTAAGCACATTCTCATTGATGGAAATGGACACTTTATTCAATGGGACTTCATAAAAAAATTATATGAGTTACAATTTAATGAGGGTTTACACGCAGGAATAAAATTAACTAAAAAACATATTAATTTTGAAAATAATGAAATGAGTGTAAAATTGGCTGTGCAAATCCTTAGTGAAAAGGTTTTTAATGCTTTTAGATTTGTCAAAGAATTAGATTTAGTTGAATTTAAAAATTGTATGCCAACTGCAAAATTCTGCTATATTTTTAACAACATTTTTGACTTACTTAATTGTAAAAATAAATTTTCAAAAAAGATATTTGTATTGAAAGTACCACAATTAATTTTCTGAGAGAAAGTGCCATAGAATTTGAAAATTATATTGTAGGGATAAAAAAAATGATGGTGTCTCACTTCTAAAAAGTGAACGCAAAATTGGATTTTTGGGTCTAATGATTTGCCTAAGAAATAGTTTTGAACTTTATCAAAAACTTAATGAACTTGGTCAAAACTATTTACTCACATTCAAATTAAGTCAAGATCATTTAGAGACATTTTTTAGTTGTATCAGAAGCATGGGAGGTTTCAATAACAACCCCAATGTACAAAAAATGCTTGTACGTCATGAAATAAGTAATACATACTCCTCCAATTGTCCAGTAGATGGGGCCGAAATATTGTACGTAACTTCTAAACAGAAGTTATTTTCAGACTCTGTTGTAGATGAAAATATTAATTGGCAACCATTTGACCATGATTATATATCTACATTATGGCCTTTGACACCATATGTCGAAAAATATTGTTAAATATATAGCAGGATATATTGTACAAAAAGTATTAAAAAACAAATCATCATGCGGCGTTTGCGCAGAACAATTAACAAGCCAAGAACATGATGCTCTCCTAATAAATTTAAAAAATCGTGGCAAGTTAATCTATCCATCCCAACAGGTATGTAAAATCTGCATGCTGGCAGAAAGGGTTTTCCGAGAGAATCTGCATCTTTTATTAAAAAAAATATTAGAGATTTTTTAATTTTGAGGATATTTAACTGTGTGCAGTATCCCTTTAATAATATTGAAATGAATACCCATATTTTATCACAAGAGCCACTGGATAATCATAAAAGCCAACTAACAAAGGTAATAATTGAAAGCTATGTTAAAATTAGGCTTTTTCATGAGGCAAAAACTAGATCAGAGAAAGATAGCATTCGACAGAAATACACAAAATTAATTTTGTTTTAAAAACCAGTAAACGCTATTTGACTGCCAAGGGGGAGGAATCTTTTAATAAAAATAAATGAATTTAAATACATACATATAATATATGAATGGATGTAAATTAAATAAATATTTGAACCAACTAGTTTTAATGTGTTTTAATGCAAATAAATAACCTTAGCCACCTGAATACCTTATTAACTAATCCACATAATATATTTTATGATTTGCCAAAGAGTGTTCAAGGATCTAAGTCGAAAGGCATACATTTTTACTATAAATAATATCGTGGTCGTACAACCAAATACCTTTAAGCCCACTTTTTGACGAACTTGAGTTTTTCGTACCACTAAGTCCGCGCGATGATTTCTCATCAAGTCAACAATCATTTAAGTCCATTTTCCCTACACTTTAAAAGATATAGGCCACATGTATTTGCCTAAGTCCAAAATATTTTAATTTTGAACAAAAAAAATCAGTTATGTGCACTTAAGCGGTTTTTATTAGGAGCATGAGACAAGTTTAAACAGGAAAAAACCTGTAAGTCCATTTAAGTAAATATTTACGCGTACTTGTGTTATTTTATTTGCCGACAGTTTACATTATTTTGTTGTTTGTGGCGGTTGAAGAAAACTATGTGTTTTCAACCTTACTATTTATAACTCGGCCCCTCCAAATGATGCCAACTGTTATTGCTGGACTGAGATTAACGGAAAACGAGGAAGTTCAGAAATAGGCACTTGTTTGTTTGAATACTTAACACACCTGCCTCTGCATGTAAATCGGGTGTCACTCTGGTCCGATACATGTGGAGGACAGAACCGCAACCAACATGTTGCAGCTTTACTGCTTTATTTAGTGCAGGTTACGCACCTTCAAGTTATTCAACATAATTTTATGGAAAGTGGGCATTCCTACATGGAGGTGGACTCCATGCATAGCTCAATTGAACATGCAAAGAAATATGTACCAGTTTACACAATTCAAGATTGGCTTAATATTTTTAGATTCGCCAGATCAAACAGAAATAAAAACAAAAAAAGTCAACCATACAATGTTCAAGAATTAAAATTTAATGACTTCTATGATCTAAAGGCTTTATCTGTAAAAATACTTCGAAATAAGAGTAAAGATACAGAAGGAAACACAGTCAATTGGTTACTAATCAAATCATTACGTTACTCAAAAGACAAGCCAGGCATAATTGAATTTAAATACATGCATTCTGACCCTTATAAGTATATTAATGTTTTTGGAAGGGGGAAAACCCCAACTTTTCCGAAGGTCTTAAAACCATTATACAGCAAGCAACTGCCAATCACTGAAAAGAAGAAAGAGGATCTTCTAAAACTGTGCCATAACAATATAATTCCGGCCGAATTCCATGGATGGTACAATTCTTTGCCAACATCCACAAATGCACCAGAACACTTGGTCGAATCAGACAGTAGTGATGATGACGATGATTTACCATTAATCACTTATGTCCAACAAAATAAATAAATTTATCAGAAAAAAAATGCAAGTCCAACCTGTATGTAAAAAACGTAAAATAAAAAAAAACTTAGATGATATAGGTATTTTACTAATAAATTATCATTAAAAAAAAGCTAACAAATCATGTCTACAGCTTTAAAATATCACATATTCAAAAACAACTTTTACTGGCAAATTAAAATCTTTTTTTCCATTTTTCTCACAATTCACTTTTATGGACTTATACGGTTTTGCTTGTACGCCCACGATATGTAGTAGTAGCACAAAACCTTGCAATAAGATGGTTATGAAGTCAATGCTATCAATTTGCATCTTATGTGAGATAATTACTTTCTCGGCAAGCATGTTTAAACTTAACAAAATTGACAAAAATTCATAACTCTTGCCCAAGTTTTTTTCTCTGCCACTGGTAACTACAACTCAAGCTACTAGTCAAAAATTAACACATTAAAATCCCTATAGAACTTATATTATATAGGTATACAGTTGAACTTAAAAATTCCGCTTATCTAAATTGGTTTATTGTGTTAAATGTATAGGTATGTAAAGGTTACATTAAGACTAATTCTTACATCTTTCCCGAGAACATTCCTTTAGTTACTTGGAAAGGAAAAAAATTTAAAGCAAGAAATAGCTTTGTTCTAGAAAAAATCCTAAACCAGTCAGCGCTAGTACTATTGATTTAATTACATAGCAACCGGATTTTTACTCCTGCTTCTATGGTCTTTGGCCAATGGGCATGCCTAATTTGGGATTCTTGGGAGAACAAAGCTAATATCCAAATAGAAATACCTAGCAAAAATACTCGCATACAACTTTTCTCCAACCAAATTATCTTCAAACATTGAAAAAGAATGTCAAAACGATAATCATAATAAGTAGCAGAATTACCAAGTTTTCAAAATACCTACAGTTTTATGCTGAACTTTCGATTATCCTATCCTATTTGATGAAAACAATCTATTATTATTCTCCAAATTCATTCATTGACAAATTCCAAATCAAAAGAAAAACAAATCCTTTATTTGGAGGTTAAAATAAAAACCATCCTAGTTTGGTACATCTACGTCACACGCAACAAAGAGAAAATATAGCGCCATGTTTGTTTAGTTGTGCTAAGCTGGATGCGAAATAACTCCACAGGCGTGCACTGCTGTTTTGTATTAATATTGTCACGCAAATGAATGTCGAAATGAGCTGGCAACGCCGAGGCTCAAATATCATAATATTCAACGCTCTCCGCAGAACTGCGTGAGAAATCGTTCGGTCAACATCCATAAGGATATTGCTTCCGTTATTTTAAGCGTTGCCAGTTGTTTTGTTCACGAAAGATCGCCGGCGTTTTATCTGTTTGTTTGTTTTTTGGTATTAATTTGAAATTATTTGTGACTATTCATTTAAGATATTATTGTTTGTGTGTGTGTGTGTGTGTTTATATTGATAATATTGATATGGCACCTAAAAAACTTGGACGGGGTCGTGTTTTACACAGCCAAAGCTGTGAAATTGTGAACAATATTATTCAGTTCATGAAAAGGGAGGCTGAAGAAGGGATTACCATTCCTTTAACAAATTACAGGTATCTACGGTAAATCAATAAGAACACACAATTCCAGTATTTTGAAAATTTTCAAGAAAATTTTTTGAAATTGAAAGAATTTGAAAGAAGAAAACAAAAACCTGTTTAAAAAAAGAAGGGTTATAGGCTGAAATTGATTCTCAAATCGATTTCACATAAAATAAGTCAAAAAGTTAAAAGTCTTTTCAATTAACTTTTGTTTTATTTCCTATTTTAATTTGGTGCATAAATTATACCATAAGGAAAACACACACTGAACTTTCATATTATATTTCTTATTTTATTTTATATTAGATATAGGTATGTTATTTAGAGCAGAAACCCACTTTAAATAAAACAAAATTATTGTATCTATTAAATTATCTTCATAGGTACGAATTACTTAGAAAACAATTTTTTAGAAGAATTATACGACGTAGAATTCTTTTATTTACATGATACGTACAGGGTGTCCCAAATCTATGTAATTATTATTATTAACTTTTCTACCGAAAGTAAAGGTAGATGGTTAAAATTTTTTCTTCATTCAAAATTAACCAGGCCAGAGTTATACAAAATAATTTCTGAAAATAAATTTCGTTTTCCCATAAAATATAGGTTAGATGAGCTTTTAGAAAAAGATGGTTATTGTGTGCTCCGTTTACCTCCGTACCATCCCGAACTAAACCCCATTGAAAAAATATGGGCTTTGGTAAAGAATTAGGTTGCAGCGCGGAATACCACGTTTAGATTGCCTAATACTGAGGCGCTGGCAAGCACAAAAATTTGAGGAGGTGACAGAACAAGAGTGGTTCAATATTTGCCAACATGTAAGAAAGTTTGAGAATGAACTCATAGAAAAAGAAGAAGTTTTAGATGAAGCAGTGGAAAATTTAGTGTTCACTCTGTTAATACAGACTCATCTGAGAAGAGTGAAGAGGGTTGGGATGACGATGAGACGGCATCAGAGGATGAACTAGGGTGTTCAATCCTTGAATTGGACAGCTCTGAACAGAATGACGATGTGGTGTAAATATGTAATATTTTAATAAATATTTCACTATACTTTTTCCTACTTATGTGGATACTTTGTAAACTTGTTTATTTTTGTAAATATTTCACCTCGTATTTCACTACACTTTTTTGTACTTATCTACCTACTTTGTAAATTGTAAATACAAATGCAAATGCAAAATTTAAGAAATTATTAGAATCTGCCTGAATATTATAAAAATATAACAATTAAATCTCACCATTTTATAAAATCCATATTTATAAAATCAACTATACCACCAGAGACAACCATCGAGACGCGTAACTAGGCCTACAAATTTATCCGATTGTTCTATCTCACTTTAACACATGCATTTTCCTATACCGACGTCCTTTTTTAGCTTTACAGAAGGTAAACGAAGATGGAGCCACAAGCGACGTTTAATTATTAAATGAATGTTGCCAAGAGGTGTGCACTTTCAAATAATTACCAAATACTTAGTATTTTCTTTCTTCTTCTTTTGTGTACAATTAAAAGCGAAGGAGTGGTAATGAATTTTTGATCTGACAATGCCGCACACCGCCGCCAACTGCCAAGGACATCAAAATAAATGGCGTCTTTCTATGTTTATGTGTTTTGAAGTAAGTTCTTTGTGAATTTTCGTTATTTTTTTGTCAGAGTTTTTTGTGAGTTTATTGTGTTAAGAGACTTGTTTTTTGGTTTGTAGTAGTTAAGCATTTTGTGGTTAATAATAAACAATTAAAGGTAACCCCTTAAAATTAAGTGAGAGTGTTGTATTCTTATTGTGCTATTTTTAGGTATAATCCTTGTAAACATGGGGTTAACTTGTATGTGGTTCAAGGGAGGAAGAAGTCTCAAAAATGCACTATTTTCCTGCCAACCTGGATAGGTAAGATTCTTTTAATATTACTTAATTCCCTTAAATTTCAATAATTTTTCTTAAGTTGCTCAGTGGGGGTTACCAGTACCAGTCCTAAATTAGGGTTGGTAGTGGACAAAACCCAGTGGGTTTAAAATAATAAAACCCAATTAAGTATAGGTACTGTTTTTTTTTAAAGAACACATTGTTAATGAAATAAACAACAAACATTTATTCATTTCCAAATAATTTTTTTTTCAATACATATATTAGGGATACTTATATTCCCCCTCTTATACCTGTAAGGTTATCATAAAAAGAAACATAAAAGTAGGTAATAGAAGTAACTAATTTAAAAAAAAAAATTGACATTCTTGGTTTTATTCCTGTGTCCTTCAATATTATAAATATTAAGCAATAATATTAGTTTATGGATTTAATAAAGCACATTAATTTCTGTAATAATAAAAAATAGCAACTTGAAAGTGTAATTTTCATTTAATTATTTTTTTTTTTTGACAACAATAGAACAATAAAAATATAATTATATTATAAAAAAATATAACTTATAACAAAAAAGCTGAAATAAAACTAAAATTAGGTTCAGTAGAGGGTATTAAAATCCATCATATTTAACTCTTTATTTAAAAGAGATATTACCTACTTAATGTTATTAAATTTTTTAAAAATAATTCTTACTTTTCCCTTGCTTTTTCTTCTAAATAAGTGATATTTTTATTATTTAGTTCATTTTATTTACATATTATGTATAGTTGATTCTTCCAGCCTTCATACTTACATCACAATGATGCCACCAGCAAATTTCATAAGCTGACGCTTGGTGTCATTGATGACATAAGTATGAAGGCTGGCGGTCAACTGTACATACCTTTTAATTCTTGTAACCTAACAATACTATAATAATTGTTTTTAGATCCAGGATTTGGCAAGAGAAATTGGGCATGAGGTTTACAGGAGAGACCCTCAGAAATCAGAGAATCTGTAGTAAGCACTTTGAGAGAAAATCATATTTGGATTTGATTAGCTACAGGCTTCGTAGGGATGCAATTCCAATTAGCTATGAAAATATGCCATCATCTTCTCAGTCTCATGTAAGACCTCCTGATGTAGAGCATGTTTTGGTGATAGAACAGACATGTACAGGTAGCTATATTAAAGAATTCATGTAGATAATTTTTATATAACACAGTTTTGCAGTGTGATGTAGAAGGTTGTACAGTTGAAAGTAATTAAATTTTAAAAAAATGTGACAAAGAAATATTAGAGTTTTGCCTAAGAATTAATAAAGCTTAATGTTGGTAATATATTAACATGGTTTGGGTGCTATGATTTTACTACTTTAAAAAGTGATTTTTCACAGATCAGTATTCTGACTTGCTTTTGACTTATACTAGGCTACTCATATATAATAGGCTTTATAATGGTAATTCTTACCCAATTTAGTTTTGATTCTCACATTTGAGTTATCTGAAAAATATTTGATAATAATGGTTGATTTATTGTTCAGAGACAATGTTTTATTTTTTTTTTCAGAAAATGTAGATGAAACCTGCAAAGATGCTAGGCCAACCAAGGTAAATAATCCTGCAGGCCGCAAACTATTCCGAAACATAGAAAATTTTTCAAAAGGAGATTCTACTCCCAGGAAGGCTAAATTAGTGAAAATCATTCACAGCAAAGAAGATCACTTGAGAAAATTAAAAAAGTTATGCAGGAAAAGGCCACTTTGCTTGAAAGCACTTTCAAACCTTACAGAAAGTAGCCTTGTTAAGAATATATTTAAAGATATGTCATCAGTGACAGCAAACTTCATGGTGTCCCAAATCCGTAATTCCAAGGTTAAAGGTGCTAAAGGGAGAAGATGGAATTTGGAAGGCAAGATTTTAGCACTTTGTGTATTTAAAAGAAGCCCAAGATGATACAGTTTGCTAAGAAAATTTGTATACCTACCCCATAAAAGAACACTTTTAAACATGCTTGGAAAAGTAACATTTGAAGCAGGTATCAATCCTCATATCTTTAGGCAACTGAAAGACAAACTGCCTATTGGAATTGACAGATGTTGTTGTTTATTATTCGATGAAATAGACATCCAAGAGAATGTACAATATGACAAAGGTACATATAGGATTGTAGGATTCGAGGATTTTGGTGATATTTCCACAAGCTCTGTTGAAGCAAAACCTGCCAATAAAGCGTTGGTGTTTATGCTTGTAGGCTTAACACAGAATTGGAAACAGCCTGTTGCATTTTTCTTTAGCAACAATGGGTGCAAGTCTTCTGATTTGCAAAAATGCATTTTTGATGTATTAAATGCATCAAAAGTGTATGCTGGACTGGATGTTGTGAACTCCATTTTTCTTTTATGAAGGCAGACAAATTTATGCCATGTACGATCCACCACATTTATTAAAATGTACATATTCCTTATTTCGGCAACATAATATGTTCTTGCCTGTAAAAATTGGAAATGAACCTGCTTCAGTAATGGAAGCAAGGTTTAGTGATATTAAAAATGCATATGAAATTGATGTTAACAACTCAATAATATTCAGAACTCTGCATAAAATCAAGCCCACCCATATTAAACCAGTGATGCGCTATGCAATGAAAGTCTGTGTGGCAGCCCAAATATTTAGCCACACTGTTGCAGCATTTCTTTATTCGCTTGTCAGTTCAGGTAATATTTAGTATATTATTCCTATAGCAAGTAAAATAACAATTGTTTCTTTATTTTTTAGGAATTTTGGAGGGCAGAGTAATTGCGACTGCCATCTTTGTTAAAGAAGTAGACACTCTTTTTGATAGCTTTAATGGCAGAACAAATAGAGCTCCTGAAGGAAAAGACCTTCGCTGTGCTATAAGTGAAGAGTCCAAACATCTACAATATTGGCAAGAGGCATTTAATAAAATAAATAATTGGACATTTAAAAGATTGGACAAAAGAGGGGGAATAAAAAAATCTAGACCACCGTCACAAAGAGGATGGCTTACTTCTCTGAATGCCATCAGAGGAGTATGGGCCTATATGAAGAATATAGGTGCTTCATCCTTGCGGCCAAGATCCTTAAACCAGGGTCCTTTAGAGAACCTATTTGGTTCCATTAGGTATGGTTGTGGTTGCAATGACCATCCAAATTGTAAACAATTTATTGGCAGCTTAAAGACCCAAATCTTAAATGGGTTAACAAATCAAGCAACCGCAGCAAATTGCGAAGAAGATGATAGCATTCTTTTATCAAATTTAAAGGTTTTTTTAAATGTTGAAAAAGAGACTAAAAATGAATCCGATTTAGCAGTTGTTAAGGCGGTTATAGAAAATGACCAAACTGAAGCAATAATTATTGAGGAAATCTCTGACAGAATTTTTTCTGATGTATCTGCTGGCAATGTAGGTGTGTTTTCAGTTGCCTATGTTGCTGGCTTTATAATAAAAAGTATTTTTAAACAAATAGATTGTGAAGTATGTAAGGTTGACATAACTTCAAATGATCTGGAACTACACAATGTATATATAAGTAATAAGGAATGGACAGATTCAACAAATTCCCTTATATATCCCAGCCAAACATTTACTGCTGTAGTTGGAAGTAGCATAACTACATTGGAGTTGTTTTTAAAAAAAATGCAGCAAAGAGAAATGTGCTTTTGAATGCTGAAAATTATTTAAAAACAAATTGTAATTTTGAATGGCTCACATGCATCAGTCATCAAAAGCTCATTTCACATCTTACAATCCGGTCTGTGTGTAAAATTGGTATTCCTTGGTGGTGTAAAAGGAAAAATCAGGATATTAAAGAAACAAGGAAAGAAAAAAGGGCGAACAAAAGAAAATTGAATAAATTTAAGCTTTGATGATAATTATTGTTATTTTCTTAGTAAGATTATTATTATTTTATGTTATGTAGCATGTATGTATAATGTTTTTGCAATGTGTATTTGTCATTCTTATAAGTTATATATTATATTATTTTGTCTATCTTTTCGAAAAACACTTCTTGATTTTTAATTGACCAAAAGGAAAACAACTTGTTTATTTATCTGCATATTAAAAGTCCCTTAAGTTTTTTTTTATGAATTAACTGAAAATATTAAGGAAGTTTATTATTTTAGTTATTATAAATTCTTTTCTAACGTTTATTGTAATATATACTATATTAAACAAAAATAAGCAATGCAGAGCAAGCTTTTCATTAACACATGTAAATGTTATGTCCTTAAGAGAGCTTATATAAACAGTTATGTAAGAAAATAAAACTTTTAATTTAAAGAAAATATTAATTAAACAAAAATAAAAATTTCTTTTAACAGTATTGACTAAGGTGATGTCATTATTTTATTCTTTATTATAGTTATTTTTTTACTGTTTCAATTGCGAATAAAAAGACTATTCAGGGTTTTATTTGAAAACTTTTAATGTAAATATCTTTAAAAGTTAGAAAAACTAAATTTGGTACAAATAATAATTCATCTAGGGGGTAGGAGAAACTAGGAAGAGCCGGTCAGAATACTTTAAAAAAGTATTTAAATAATTAATACTTGCACTAAAAAAATGCATTTAAATGTTAAATACTTTTTATAATTATTTAATTTATAAATTTAATTTATGAATTTTATGAACAGGTTTAAATATTTAATGAATTATTTAAACCTGTCTTTTTTGTACCAAAATTAGTATTTCCAACAGTTTCGCTTTCATAGATATTTATATTGAAACTTCAAATTGACACCCTGCATAGCAAAATATCAACATAAATCAGCTGATCCTAAAAAGAAATAAAATAAAATTCAAATTTCCCGCGTAAATTTCTGGACAAGATGCCTCCAGCGCCATCTTCGTTCACCTTCGATGACGCTAAACAAGGATAGCTACATGGATAATAATTTTGTGTTGGCTTGCGCGTCTCGAAGGTTGTCTCTGGCTACAGGGTCGCACTCGACATGCCCCCGGCCTTGGAAGCTCAACTGCTTTCAACTGGAACTGGAAGGAGGACACGAGCGAACAACTGCCCTCGTCAGGACTCCATCTACGGTCTTCACAGATGCGACTCTTGAGATTCCATCTGCACCTTTGATGAAGCCCAAAACTCGTCCTAATCGCCACTTCATTGGGGGAACGTTGTTATCCTTGATTAGGACTATCTGGCCAACCTTCAAATTGCCCTTGGTTATATACTCGTCGCTTATATACTCGTGTTGCCAGCGATTCCAAAATTGCTCGTAAACCTTCTGCAGCAATTGATACTGCGACAGTTGATTTTCTGGTATAGCCTTAACTGATGGCTCCAAGACAGCTGTAGTACTGCGGCCGATTAGAAAGTGTGCGGGGGTAAGAGGGGAATGATCATCAGGATGAGAGCTCAAAGGGGAAAAAGGTCTCGAATTTAACACAGCTTCAGTGCGTACAAGTAGGGTTTGGAAATCAAAGATTAGCAACGTATTAGAACCCACTACCCTTTTTAAATGATATTTCAAGCTCCTAACACCCGCCTCCCAAATTCCACCGAAATGTGGAGAATTGGAAGGAATAAAGTGCCACTTAATACCCAGATTTTCAACTGACTCAGTAATGTTCTCGTTATTATCCAGTAAAAATTGACCCATGGACTGTAAATCTTTATAAGCTCTAATAAAGTTGGTTCCGTTGTCGGAATAATCTCTGTTGGTTTTCCTCGCCTACCAATAAACCGATTAAGAGCTTGCAAAAAATCATCGGAGCTCAAAGACATTACAATTTCCAAATGGATTGCTCGAGTAATGAAACAAATGAATAATGATACCCAACTGTGAATGTTTGACTGGAACAACAGGGCCAGCTTTCGACTCCAAAAGGTCGACTCGTCCAAAGGGTGACTAATATCCGTTGAGAAGGACCAATGTTCCGTGTAGTGGGTTTGTATATAGGCACTGGTTAATTTCAATAAGAATTTTCAATCACTTTTCAAAAGAAACATTCAATCACAAAAAATAAAGGTTTAAAATGCAAGAAGTACATGTATCCTTCGCGTTACAAATCAGTCTGGTCTGACGCGTTCGGCCTCTCCAACGGTCTATTCGAGGAGCGGGAAGGGACGCTTTGTCGTCACGCAGTGGGCCAAAACCTGTATGTTTTAAATACAAACCTTCCTTTAGTACGCCCATCATGGGAGATCTTCCCTCATCTAGACTTTTACCTTCACGTCCATTTTTAACCGTTGGATGTGATTTTGCTGGACCTATCCTAATCAAGGATGGTAAGTTGCGTTCAAGAAGGGTGGTTAAAGCATACATATGCATTTTCAATTGTTTCGTCACTCGGGCGGTACATATAGAGGCAGTGGGGGATTTAAGTACTCATTCTTTCTTGAATGCTTTGAAAAGGTTCACGTCTCGCAGGGGGTGATGTAAGGACATTTACACAGATAACGGTTCTAATTTCAAAGGGGCAAATGCAGAGTTAGGTAAAATATTTGAAGCCGTTAAACAATCTCTTAAAGACCGGGAGGTATCTTTATGTTTATTGGATAATGACATTAAATGGCACTTTATAACGCCACGCTCTCCATCCTTCGGAGGTTTATGGGAGGCCGCGGTCAAATCCACTAAATATCACCTCCTCCGGGTTTTGAAGGAGGCTTACTTAACGTTCGAGTCTCTCTCTACAGTATTGTGTCAGATTGAGGCAATACTAAACTCCCGCCCCTTGACCCAACTATCCAACGATCCTGAAGATTTATCCGTCCTAACACCCAGCCATTTCCTGATTGGCGACTTGCTGACAACGATTCCTCAACGAGACGTCACTGAAGTTCCTGCCAACCGATTAAATTTGTATGAACGTCTGCAGCAGCTAGTTTTGCACTTTTCGCGCCGTTGGTCGTCCGAATATTTGACTTCACTACATGCGAGAGTTAAATGAAGGACCAAGGATAATGACCTGCTGAAAATCGGTGCATTAGTTCTGCTACGAGAGGAGAATACTCCACCACAGCTATGGAGTATGGGTAGGATTATAGATATGCATCCTGGAAAGGACTAAATAGTGCGTGTGGTTTCAGTAAAAACTAAATCTGGAACATTCAGACGTGCTGTGAGCAAAATAAGTGTGTTGCCTGTTCAGTTCGAATAACAATTTTAATATTATCGGGTTATTGGTTTTGTGACTAATAATTTGTAAAACTAATTTTAAGTTTATTTTTATTTACATTTATATAAATATTGAAAGGTTCTTTCAAGGTGGGCGGCATGTCTAGATTTGTAAAATGTTGGGGATTTCATTTATTTTATTTTTTCGCCAACGCGGCAACAACTATTCAAGATTTCCTGGAACCGCAAAATCGCGCCATCGGGACCGTCTCCGTCGTTCGTTTGTGCGGTGCCGCCACTTGACCTTTCCATCTAATCGCAGGAAGAGGTTTTCTTTTTGAATTGAATTGAATTGACGAAACAGTGGGCTGCCAAGGCAGTTGTGCATATTGGTCTCCTGATGGACCCGTCATGCCCCACCGGGGGTTACCAGAGCCCAACGGCCTTAGAGAAACCGATAAGGCTCTCTGGACTGAAGGACTTAAAGTCGCTCGGTACACTGAAAGTGTTACTCAAGTATTTGAACCTGGCGCGCGTAAGTGCTGGGCACTCCCCGACTACATGGTCAACAGTTTCATCCTCCTCACAGCATCGGCATTCCGGGTTGTCCGCAATACCGATAGTATGGAGATGGCTTCTTAAGTGCCAGTGACCGGTTAAAAGACCTGTAACTAGCCGAATTTCGCGTCTTTTTAGGCGTAGTAGATTTTTGGTGAGACAGGCAGAGGGCCCACCTATGTGCGCTTTGGCCTGTCTCATACCAGGGGACTCAGTCCATCTTCGGTGGGTCCACTTGTCCAGCAGACCCTTCATTGACGCGACCGGGGTTTTCTTTTTGTTCGCGTCATTTTACGCACGACGACTTACTTTTGTATTTTTTAATTACGCCACCGCCTTGGCAATTTTACTTTTTTTTAATATACATATTTTATACAGTCCACTGAAATAAATATCTTTGATTTAATAATTACACGCGACCTGTAGGTCCAATTACATACACAAGCGATAATCAATCCTCTCATCAAAATATATCAGATTCTTTAGATTCGTTCGACCATTTACCATACAATATACCATTACACAAAAAAAACAGACTTGCTAGATGTACAGTAACCTATTATTCAGGTTATATTACTAAAAAAGTTATAGATATTGTCACACCGGGGGTTGGCCCGGTCTAGGACAAGGCCGTGTGACGGTTACATACATTGTATGTAACTGGGACCTTAAGGTACGCTTTAGCGTACTGAATTTGCGATTTTTGACTCGAAATCCTCCAGATCCTTTTTTAGGACTTGCGGGTTGACAATTTCCGCCGGTATTTTATGGTGTCTACATGAATTTACGATAGCTTGTCTCCTGAGAGTCCTTACTAGTAATACCATCCTTTTTAGGTTTAGATATCCGTTATAGAGGTTTGTCATTATTAGTAATTCCTGTTTGTTTGTCGTGTTTGCCACCTTATTTTCCAGTTGTTTAGTGAACCTCTCTATGCTCTTTATCCTTAGCTCCGTGTCCGAGAACGTTGCTGCGACTAATTTCTCATAGTCTTGAAAGTTTTCGCTCATTTGTTTTACGGTATCGGACAGTCCTTGTGACATTGTGTCTAGCCTTTTCCTGATCTCGTCATCTGAGTTTTCGACCATATTTAGTTTTTGCAATGTTGCCACTCCGCAACGCCATGATAATCCTGAGCCTATAAAGTCTAGAGACCTCTTCTCTCTCTTAGATGGTTCGTTGTTTCTTAGTGGTGCTATGCCCCAGTGTTCGTTAAGTAAAGTTAATTCTTTGAAGAATGCTTTATTTAGTCCATTTATACTATTTATTACGAAGCATTCGTTCGTTTGCAATTGGCTGCATTTGAGATTTCCTACATCCATCGTGTGGTCATCGGTATCCTCGGTCCATTCCGTTTCATATGTCAATGGTACTGTAGCTTCATAGATTCTTGTCGCTGGGAGTGGTTTCCAATAAGCTCCCGCGCTTACCTCAACGTAATCTTGTTCTTCCTTCATGTTCTGCGCCTGATTTAGCACCATGGTGATTAACCTAATAATAGCATTAAAATATTTTTTTTTTTAAATAGTGTTCTTTATATATCCTACCATTCTAAGGGATTTATAAAGTAATTTATTATGTCGTCCGTATTATCTCAAATTAACTTGTAAGGTATTTTGCGTTACATTACATTTTGTACTCTATGTATATTTGTTTCTTTACGTATCTAAACTAATCAATATTTATCTACTTATTTAAAGTTAATTTAATATACCTATTGATTACTTTGAGTTTATTATACTTAGTATATATTTACGTTTATATATATACGTATTTAATTTCTTTATTTATTTATTTCATTTAAAATATGAATGTTATTCCCTTTGTCTATGAATTAACCTATATATTAGTTATATGTAATAAACTTAGGAGTGAGTCAATATAGACCAGGTGTCCCACTCACATCAAACCTAATCTAACCGTATGTAACAATACTATAATATTCATGCATATAATGAAATAATATTTCCCAAGCTATGAGCTTATCGTATTACATGAAAATGAACTTTTCATCTATTTATATCTATATATCCGTTATATATACCCCTTATACTTATTATATTAAACATTTAGCGTTTTTTGCTTTTATAACTATATATTGCTACGAATTAAAAATAAGGTATGTCGTCAGGAATTTAAGTGTGTAGGGTTTCGCTTTGTACACCTTAAGTTACTAATTAACCGACTATAGTCTTAGGTTCTTTAATTTGTAGTGATATATTATTTTTGATTATTTTGCATATTGTAATGTGGTCATGATATTTATGATTAGCATGATATTTATCTTATATACTAAAAATAATGTAATAAATAAGTTGAGTTGTATCTCCTGTTTACAGAATTCATTAAGAAAAGAAAAAAAAATGTTCGTATATATTTTGTAATATAGAACATGTACCGTAAAAAAAAGAATCTATAAGAGGTACTATATATATAAATTTATATATGTCACGTATTTACATTACAGAGTTTTTCGATTTTTTATGGCGATTATTGTACATTTGGGGTCGCGTCTGGGGTCCAGGGGTCGTTATAAGGGAGTATTCTACTGACATGAACTATATCTCTTTTCGCGTTTTTATTTGAACCCTTTTGAATTTCGTAATCTACGTCTGAAGCCTTCTTAGTTATATAGTATGGACCGAACCATTTTAAAAGCAGTTTTTCGCTTCTCCCCACTTTTCTTATAGGGGTGAATACTTTCACCTGGTCTCCTACGGCGTATTCTATATGTCTATGTTTGGTGTCGTAGCGTAGTTTATCGATACCCTGCCTCCTCTGGATATTCTGCACTGCCAAATTCCTCAATAGTAGTGCTTTATCTCTTATTTCACTACTGTCCTGGGGGTTGGGAGGCGGCATTAGGGTTGCTTCGATCGGTAGGATAGGTTGGGTTGGTCCTCTGCCGTATACCAGCATAAAAGGCGAAAACCTTGTAGTGTTTTGTTTCGATGTATTGTAAGCAAATGTCACATGGGGTAAATACTGGTCCCAATTTGTTTGGTTGGTATTGGTATACATGGCAATCATATCCGCTAGAGTTTTATTGAGCCGTTCTGTTAGACCATTAGTCGAAGGGTGGTAAGCGGTCGTGAACTGACTAGCTGTGCCCATTCTTTTTAAAAGTTCTCGTACTATTTCTGACTGGAAAACTTTACCCCTGTCGCTTAATAAATGCTTTGGTGCACCGTGTCGTGTTATTATTTTTTCTAGTATAAATCTGGCTACGGGCCCTGCTTTTCCGCTAGGGAGGGCCTCGGTTTCTGCCCAGCGTGTAGCATAGTCTGTTGCTACTATGATCATTGTTTTTCCGTTGCTGCTTTTTCTAAAAGGTCCTAGTAGGTCTATACCCACTTTCTCAAAAGGTGTTCCTACGGGTATAGGATGCAACAGGCCAATTGGTTTTTTATTTTGTTGTCCTTTCCTTGCTTGACAGTCAGGACACCCCTTAATAAATTTTTCTACATCTTTCTGTAGTCCTTCCCAATAAAATCTTTGTTTAATTTTATGCAGTGTCTTGGCCGTACCGAGGTGTCCGCTTAAGGGCTCTGAGTGATTAGAGTACATTATTTCTCCAATTAGGGATTTTGGTACCACTAGGAGTTTTGTCCTGCCGTCTGAGCTTAAATTTACCTTATAAAGAGCCTGCTCTTCTAACCTATAATTCTTGGCTCGTCTCCTTTCTCCAATTGACACGCTGTCTGGGTGTAATAATGCCTTTATTAGTGTAGTAAGTTGCTTATCCTCTCTTTGTAGTTTGCCAATGTCGTCGGATTGTAATAAAAATGTGGGGGTCTCGTCTATGTCGCCTATTATATCGGTTGTTGGTTGTAGTACTGGGTACCTGCTTAAGCAATCAGCGTCCTTATGGAATACCCCGCTCTTGTGGATGATAGTATATTCGAATTCCGACAGTTTTATCGACCATCTCGCCAGCCTACCTGTTGGGTCCTTGCTTGATGATCGGTGATTATTTTAACGGGCTTTCCATATATTAAATGCCTCAAATATGTCAATGCCCATATAGCTGCTAGTCCTTCTAGTTCTGTGATGGTGTAATTCTTTTCAGCCTTTGAGAGACTTCTGCTGGCGTATGCTATGGGGTGTAATTTTTGTTCGTCGTCCTCTTGGAGTAAGATGGCTCCAATGCCATTTCCACAGGCGTCTACCCTGAGCTCGCTAGATTTTTCTGGATTGTAATGGGCTAAAACGGGTGTTGTTATAAGCTTTCCTTTTAGGGTTTCAAATGCTTCTTGTTGCTCTTCGTTCCAAATAAACCCAATGTCTTTTCGTGTCACTTTGTGTAGTGGGTGGGCTATACTTCAAAAATTGTTAATAAATTTTCGGTAGTAGTTGCAGAGTCCCAAAAAGCTCTGTACATCTTTTACTGTCTTAGGGGTTGGGAACTTTTTTATTGTTACTACTTTATTTTCGTCTGGTTGAATGCCCTCGCTAGAAACTGTGTATCCTAGAATATTAATCTTTTCTTTTAGGTACTCACATTTGCTGGGTTTTAGCGTAAGTCCGGCCTGCCTAAGTCGCATAAATACTTTTCTTAGTTTTTTAAGGTGTTCTTCTAGGGTTTCAGAAAATATTATGACGTCATCTATATATACTAGTATTTCTTTCCATTTTAGGTCCTCGAATACTTTGTCTGCTAGTTTTTGGAACGTGGCCGGTGCGTTACATAGTCCAAAACTCATGTAATTAAATTCCCAAAGCCGTGGCCTTGTGCCTGAAATGCTGTATATTGTTTTGCTTTTTCTGTGATTTTGACCTGCCAGAATCCTGAGAACATGTCAAGGGTAGTAAAATGTTTGGCTTTTCCTAAGTAAGTCACGATGTCGTCTATATTTGGTATTGGCCAATTAACTTTTTGTGTGCATTCATTTAGTTTTCTGTAGTCTACACAAAATCTTGTTTCTCCGGATTTTTTCTTTACGAGAACTACAGGGCTTGACCATGCTGACTGACTAGGGCGAATCACGTTATGTTTTGCCATTTCTTTAATTTGTTGGTCTATAATCTCTCTCTCTTTTTGGGAGACCCTATATGCCTTTTGCTTTATCGGCTGTGAATCCCCTATGTCTATGTCGTGTTCTACCAAGTCCGTTTGTCCCATATACTTTGGAGATTGAGAAAATACGTCCTCAAATTCTTCGAGGAGTTCCTTAAGCTGTGCTTTTATATGGGTGTCTCGGATATGGCTGATTTTGTGGTCGGCCAATGTCACTTGCTCTTCTTCCCTTTCGTCTGTCTCTATGTAGAGCATTGAGGAGTCTACCAGGTTGTACATACAGGGTTTTTCTATATACCCCAGTGTCATACCTTTAAGTATTTTTATTGGGTGGGCTTGCCTTGTTACGACATTCATTACCAAGCTGTTTTCGACAAAATGCGGTGTTGAAATACAAATCATCCCTCTTGGGATTAAAAATGCGTCATTTTGTGTAAAATCCATACCCAATATTTCTTCCGGGGTGTTATAGTTTGTTGTTAGTTGTACTTGAGTCTCAATATTTGGTCTTAAGGTATAGTCTTCTTTGGCGCTTATTTTATAGCTGGTTGTTGCTAATTTTTTCGTTAATGAACACAGTGGCAATTCGAGTTCTATCGTCGCTCCCGTTTCTGCCTGACACCTCGCATGTTGGAATTTAACTGTCGTCTCGATGTTTCCCTTTCTTAGGGTGACTGTTTCCCTACCGTAGTCTATGTTAGCTTGTGTTTTTGATAGGAAATCAGTGCCCAATATTAAAGGCTTTGAGAGGTTGTCTACCACTAATGCCATTACGTGTCCAGCCAGCTCTCCTATCCTAATATCGACTCTTGAAGTACCTAGCGTCCTGATTTTTTGTCCGCCTGCTGCAATTAAATTTTTTTCGAAATCTAAGGGCTCAATTTCCCTTGCTAAGGTACTGTTTACTACACATTGACTCGATCCTGTATCTAAAATTATATCTATTTTGTTTACCTTATTAATTAAACCCTTAACACTTAAAATTTGGTGCGCTTTGGCCCCTGAGTATAGGACGACTCCTTCGGCCCTTTCTAGTGGAGTCGTCCGGTTTCGTTTGGGGACGACTCCCTTGAAAATCTGACATTCCTGTTTTCGTTTTCGCATGAGTAGTGCCCAATGCGATTGCATGTAGTACAGCGTGGTCTGCCATCTCTGCTTCTTGTATTTGGGAGACCGTTGCCTTGTCTTGATCTATATGGTGACCTTGGCAGGCTGTTGTCTCTTTCCCTGTACCTTGTATTTCTTGCATTAAAATTTTGGTTATGATTCCTCCTATATTGTGTAGTGTTGCCTCTTGGCCCTCTTGACCCTCTATATGGTGAAGCTTGGTTTCCTCTGTAATAGGGCCTATTCCCTACGTTTTGGTTTCCATTGTAATAAAACTTATTTCCTGTATTCTGGTTTCCATTATAATAAGGTCTAATTGCTATGTTTTGGTTTTCATTATACCGTGTGCTATTTCAATTATAGTGTTGGTTTGTATAGTAGTTTGGCCTTCCCCTTTGCCTAGAGCGCCCTTGATTTTTGTTTTCGTAGCTTGTTCCTTCTAGTGGTTTAGTATTGGTACTTCCTGACCTTTCTCCACTTATGCTTAATAATGACGTTTGTGATGTCATTTGGTTAACCAAAGCTCTTTCTCTTATTTCACTTAGTTTTAGGACTAGTGTTTTGAGCTGTTGGTGGTCTAACTCGTTTGAACTCATTAGGTAGTACGTTTTATAGTACGATGGGTGCAGGCCTTTTTCAAAATGATCCCTGAAGGTTTCGAATGTCATTTTTGGATCAACTTCATGGCATAACGAAACTATATCATAATAGTATTTTTTAATGTCTTCGTTGTCCGCTTGTTTTCTTGTATTTAGTCTGAACTTTATTTTTCTTAGTGGTTGGTCCCCACTGTACTCCCTTATAAAGTCCTCTTTAATTTCTTCCCAGGTTTTGGGTTTATTTCTATCGTTACTTGAATAGTCCCTATACCAAAAATTTGCCGGTGATTCTAAGAAATTACCTAAATATGATATTTTGTATGCGTCATTCCAACCATTATTTAAAGCGGTTTTTTCGTATTTTGATAAAAATATTATTGGCGAGTCTAAGCTTGGATCGAAAAAGGGTGGGGTTATGAATTTCGGAGTAGCTGGATTTTTTGTCTCAGCTAGAGTGTTTTCGAGAGTTGTATTTGCCATTTTAGTGTTAGGGTGTTGCGGTGTATTTGTGTGTGCTGTTACTTGAATCTGGTTATTTTCTACAGGAATTATAGTTGTGTTCGTGGATTGAACTTCTTCTGAAGTCGTGTTTAGTGTTGATGTGTCTTGGACTAGTGTATCTTCTTGTGAGTGAAAATGTGGGTTTGGATTATGTGTAGGTCTGGGTGTCGAGGATCTCGGTATTTGGTTTATTGTAGAACTGCTTTTTGTGTTACCTATTTTGTGTAATGGCAAATCAAATGTAAATTGGCTACCACAAACTTTCGCTGAATTTGGTGGTGTCCTTTTTAATGGCACTGCCGAAGCAAATACATTAGCACTCGAGCTTTGGTGCTTGGGGTTAAATTCGGAAATATTTGAAAAATCTAAGGGACCTGGTTTTTCGACTTTATTCTTTGTTTTACTGCGGGTTACAATCCCGTCTTCGTTCATTAGCGTTAACAGTATAACGACATTTATTTGTATATTTTTTTTTTTTTAGGTTTTTTACTTGTGACAAGACATCGATATATTAATAAAATAATATATTCATAATTTATATATACATATATATAATTTATGAATATATTATTTTCCCAGAATTAAGAGTTTTATACATGACGTATTAGTGACTTTGTTGGTAACATAAAACTTCCTCTTAGTTGGTACATGTTTCTCCAATTACTGTTAGTTTTGCGAATTTATCGAAAAGCGCTTATTAACTTGTGTTTAATTTATGGTTTTATAAGTTAGTTAAATAGTTACGGATTATGGGAGAATATCGTTGTGTCTGGAGGTGCGAATCCTGCCATAAAACGGAGACGCATTATTCTTCTAATGTATATTTAATGAATCTTTATATGTCTCGACGTGTCAAGAAGAGTTGTTTAAATTGTGGTAGTGTGTTGACATTCCTTGTGGGAGAGATTTTATTTCGTGATAAGTGGAAGCCGTTCGGTTTAGCTCGAAGATTCAACTGATAATTGGTAAGCGCAAAATTTTGTTTGCCGACGTTGTTAAATTTATACACTTTCATTTATAAATAAATTATGAAATAAATAATAAATGGAATGATAAAATTCGCTGAATTAAAAAAAAACTTAAATTTAAAGTATCACCTATATTCATATATATTCGATATATCTACTGAAGTATGTCAAAAAAAAAATAAAATAAAATAGACCTTAATGTCGAAGACCGCAATTATTGTATATTATTGTATTAAATTTTATATCTCTAAATTATTTTTTAAAATTATTAATTCTGTCATTTCCTCTTTATGTCGCAAATCAAAAATAAAAATAAAAGATCTTAATTAAATTTTTAATCATACTGTATAGAAAAGAAAATAAACTGTGCCTCCACTTTATGTCTAAACTGTATAGTAAAAAAAAAACTAACATGTCTCGCTAAAAAAAAGGAAAAAGGCACGGCGCCTCCACCATATATCACACCGGGGGTTGGCCCGGTCTAGGACAAGGCCGTGTAACGGTTACATACATTGTATGTAACTGGGACCTTAAGGTACGCTTTAGCATTGAAACAAAATATATAGTTGACTAAATACCTTGTATTGACAGCAAAATATAATTATAACGATTTGAGTGGAGTTACCCAAATAAAAGAGCTAATTTGACAAGAGATAAACTAAGATCGACATAACAGGATTAATAATTTAAGTACATGGGAATATGTAGCGAATTCTATAATTAAAGTGAAAGTAATGTTACGTAACTTAATAAAGTGACAATAATTGTGATCTTCTTCGATATGATAAAATGTTGTATACTTACATTATTATTATTCTTGGAGCAAACATTTCACAAAGCTTTTCCGCACTGCTTTCGGTTACCTCTTCTTGCCCGAGACCCGGTCGTAACTCCCCCAAATTTCGTTCGTCGTACCCTAGTCTTAATTTTCTTTGTCAGCAGAATTTCCGGTTTTTTCCAAACCATCGTTCTGTCGACAAAGTACTTTTGCAATCTTTTTACGATGGAAATGACTTGGTTATTTCATCATGCAATCAGGAAATTGTTACTTACACAATTTGTGGGTAAATGACCTGGTATACCGAACGAATATTTTTAAGTGATTTTTATATTAATAAAATAAAATTTAAAATGTTTTTTAATGAATTATCTTCGTTTGACAATATGTTAAAAAAAAGCGAAATGTGTAAAAATAATTTGCTTAGCCATAGTGAAAATCAATACTGTGACTTTATAGACGCAAGAGAATATCAAACCAACTTTTTTTTGAGGCCTGGTGGTTTCTTAGTTTACTTGGTAAATCAAGCTGTACCTACTTTAAATTTTTTAATACCCAGACTTGCCAATAAACAGGGTATAGGCTTATTGTTGAAACAAATTTTAATGCAAAAAATAGATTTTAAGCCTATAAACTGTCCAAAGCACAATTTAATCGATACTCTATGCAGTTTTTTAATCAGATGTTCTTTATATTTCTGGTGCAGAAAACTCAACAAAATTCTTCATGGTAAAGATTCAAAATTTATAAAGTTTTTTAACACTTGTCCAAATAACAATTTAGTTGATCCACTAAAAATTAAGGCGTTAAAAAAATGGGAAACAAAAGAAAACTGAAAAAGGTGTATCAGAATAAACCATCAGTTTGAATAACCAATGGTGGTTCATTATATTAAGCAGCCTATTGTCAGGTTCTTGTGTTTCATGTGTGATAGATATTATTTCCAGAAAATTTATTTGATGGTTTGCTCTTATACTTTTGGTCTTATTTCATTCTCGCTTTATAAGTCTTCTTTCGTTCATTGCATATAAAACCCATAGTAAGTTATTATACAGGGTGTCATTGAAAAGGTGTAAAAAAATTCGGGGGGTGATAGTACTCCTAAAAATTTTAAAAAAAGTTCCTATAACTATAGGGTGGAAAATGCATATTAAGGGAGTTAGGGGCACTGAAAGGGTAAATTTAAAAAACGGTTTTTTGAAATTGTAAGCTTAAAAAACGAGATAAAATTTCGAAAAAAAAATCCTCTGCCATAAATTTTGACCCAAAATCAAATGGTGATACTGAAAAATAATTTGGAAAATCGGAAAGGGTAGTTTTTGCAAGGGTAGGGGGTTAATTCGTGAATAACTTTTTTTAGGTTATTTTCTTCGCAACGTGGGTTCATTTTTTAAAAACTACATACTTTTTCCTACAAAAAAGGTACTCTTGTTGCACATCGCCCAGAACGATGGTTTTCGAGAAAATTGAAGGCAAAAAGTTTGCTCTGATGGGCTGCTAACTGGTTAAACAACATAAACTTATGAAAGTTATGGGGTTTCAAAAGTAAACAAGTAGTTATTAAATAATTAATTGAAAAATCTAAATTTCATGATTTTTAAAACATCGTATTGCTTTAAAAAAACGAAATAAACCAATTACCAAAATTCCTTATTAAAATAATGCATTTCTTAATTCATTCATAGTAAATGTTCAAAGTGACCACCATTCATTTCAATGCAGACATCTGCTCTTCTTCTCCATGATCTGCGTACCCTGTGGAATATCCCTGGGGTTGTACGAATTTGATTGGAACAGTCGATAATGCGTTGACGTAGTTGCTCTTCAGTATTAATCGGCACTGAGTAAACCAAAGTTTTCAAGTGGCCCCAGAAGTAGAAATCTAATGGATTAAGATCTGGTGATCTTGCTGGCCAAGCTTGTGGACCACCACGTCCTATCCAACGCCTCTCAAAAACTTGGTTTAAATGATTCCTCACCGCTAGCGGAAAATGAACTACGTGTTTACTTTTGAAACCCCATAACTTTCATAGGTTTATGTTGTTTAACCAGTTAGCAACCCATCAGAGCAAACTTTTTGCCTTCAATTTTCTCGAAAACCATCGTTCTGGGCGATGTGCAACAAGAGTACCTTTTTTGTAGGAAAAAGTATGTAGTTTTTAAAAAATGAACCCACGTTGCGAAAAAAATAACCTAAAAAAAGTTATTCACGAATTAACCCCCTACCCTTGCAAAAACTACCCTTTCCGATTTTCCAAATTATTTTTCAGTATCACCATTTGATTTTGGGTCAAAATTTATGGCAGAGGATTTTTTTTCGAAATTTTATCTCGTTTTTTAAGCCTACAATTTCAAAAAACCGTTTTTTAAATTTACCCTTTCAGTGCCCTTAACTCCCTTAATACGCATTTTCCGCCCTATAGTTATAGGAACTTTTTTTAAAATTTTTAGGAGTACTATCACCCCCCGAATTTTTTTACACCATTTCAATGACACCCTGTATAAGGTGCAAAAGTATTAACTGTTAAGATCTACATTCATGATCTACATTTTTGTACATTTAGTATATTTTAGTATTTAAAATCTTTGCATTTATAATAAAACAGCTAGAGTTACATAAGGTTTTTTTAAATTATTATCCCATTATTGGAACTATTACTAAAAGAAATAGGTAAATATACCGTTTTTTTATATTCTGACGAGAACGTACTACCCTTTAAGTATAATTTCTTAACTTAAAGGCTCAAACACATTGTAAAAAACACCGAAATGTGGGAATTAAAAAATGCACTATTTGAGATAACACGTCTAACTTTATAGAATAAGGAAACTTAAAAAGTTTAGGCGGTGTCTGACCATAATTAATTTAATCGACTATATATAGTTTGCAGAGCACTGCGTAAAGTATAGGGCATACTTTGCTTTGAACCATCCTGTACAATATTGTCGGTTTTACTTTTTCTTTTTTGCAGTATTACTTTCATGGCAGCCAAATTTTGAAAAATAGGGTCAGGTGGGATACAAAACCTAATATTAGGATCTGCCATTTACCATATTTTTGATTTAAAATACATGTCGACAAAATTTGTTAAAAGGTATATCTTAAATGGTTTTGTATTTCAACGAACCATATTTTCAAATTTGGCGCAATTTCCAAATACTGCGGAGAAATTAATAGGTATATGCCTACTCCGTTAGATGGCGCCACCTTCGCTACTGCAGAAAACTTCTAACCAAGTTGTTTTAATCAAGCACGGAACATATCCGAAGGATGTCGCTGAAACTTACTTTAAATGACGAGCATTTGCTGTTTCCCTTATATTATAGGTGTTATGTGCACATTTTTTCCCGTCTCGCGTTTCCGCTGGTGATACCCAAGGCTTATAGAGGAGTAGGCTGCGCGGTAACTTTCTCAGCTCGGCGCGTGACGTCATCTTTTGATATTTGCACGCGGCTTTATGGTAAAATATGATGCATTATTCCACAATTTTTTATTATTTTTGTTTTATTTATAAAACAAAATTTGTTTTATTTTGTTTTTTTATTGATAAATAAAAATCCATTTTTTATTTTAATTTTTGATCTTTTTTCAGATATCGTAAATAGAAAAATCCGAAATTAAATAAAACAACCTCTTTTGTTGGTTTAATAAAAATGACAATTTAAAAAAGAAACAATAAAAGTACATATATTACATAATAATATACTATTCAAAGGAAAATAAAAACATAGAGAAAATAAGAGAAAGTGTATTTTTATTTTCTCTATGATGCAGCCTCTTTCACTAAAGTAAAGAAAAATAAAGTGTGTTAACGAGAATACTAATCGATATTATTACAAAAAAAAATGTAAATTAAAAAAATTAACATTATCAAGAAGTAGTAGAAGTTGGTAGGATACCTATAATTTAAATAATTTATTAAGTTGACAATTTTATCATTTTTTAATTTTTTTTTCTGCTTGAATCATGTTCTTCTCGTGCTCTTTTCAGATTTTTATTAGGTTTATTTGCAAAATTTTTATTTAAAAATTTTATTCTAACAAATATCCTTTGTCTTACAAAAGCTTTTATAAGTTCTTGTGGCACATTATTGACTTTTTTTGATATATAAGTCATTGTATTTTGGACAATATTCTATTTTTCTTTGAAAGTATCTTTATGGTATTTATTGAAATATTTGTCCATCTTAAAAACATTGTCTTTCCAGGAATCGGAAGGATCTGTAAGGCCTCCAAAAGACAGATTCTGAACCCAAGATGGAATGCTGTAGGAATGACTGAATTCTTTTTCCTTTTGATATGTGTAGCACCCTAAATCTGGATACTTATCCTTACATTTTCTGGCCAAATATCCAGCTATATAAATAAGTCCATCAGATTCTGATTGCGGCTTTTCCGAGCTGGTGCTGGCACTATGGGGTGATTCTAAAGAGCTTGTGGAGGATAGTGATTCATTAATGCTATTTTCCGGAGGTTTATTGAGCTTTACTAGAGTAATGCATGCCTTTTTTAATGCAGATGAAAGAAGGTAATCTCCTTCTGGATCTATCTCAACGTTAGTCCTTTTCTGTACAATGCCAGGATTCTTCCCTAGAAGAATCATTCGAATCCGGTAAAGGGCATTTAGGGGAGAAGGGTGGTCGTGAAGACCTCCTCTTGTTCTCAACTAGAAAAAAATTTTGAACATTAAAACAACTCTCAAAATTATTTTAATATTAAGACATTAATTTACAAACATTTAGGATACCTACATAATAAGTATACCAAAATAGGCAATGCAAATAAGTTAGAACCTATTTTTTTAAAGTAGATATAAACTGTATATCTTTTGTTGTAAACGTACATTCTCATGTGTTGGGAAATATAATGAATGAACAAAATATTAATTAAGTACACACCTGAGAGAATACATTTTCTAAGCAGTCCTGGTTTAGCCGATGAGTGAGAATGTATTTAATATCTTATTCAACTACAAGGTCTTTAAACAAATGTTGTAACGATGATGTAGACATTATTACTCCTTTTTGAAAAATTTGCATTGTATTTTTGGAAATGCATCTCATTTTTGCATCAACATTCTTTTGGCGTGCAAAGTAATTCTTTTACTTGTTATGATGATAATGCCTTAGGTAAAATATTATTATCGACTGGCGTAGCACAGATATATATAACTAGCTAACGCAATGCGCTGGCGTTAGCTAGTTATATCTGTGGCCGTAGTAAATGTGTTTGATAAAGATGGTATATTCATTTCTGCAGAGTTTTATTAGACAATGGCAGCGAATCGTCGTTTATTACCGAAGAAATGTGTACGAAATTAGGTTTGAATATTAAAAACACGAATATCTGTGTCTGGAATTGGACAAATGTATTCAAAGGTATTAAAACAGGCACAAGTAAAGATACAAGCGCGACATAATTCTTATGAAACCAATTTAAATTGTTTGATTTTGCCTAAAATTACAAATAAAATACCGGCTTTACCCATTGACACTTCCAATCTAAAAATTCCCACCAATCTTGTTTTGGCGGATCCAGGGTTTGGTGAACGTGGGCCAATTGATATTTTAATGGGATGTGAAAGGTTTTGGGACTTATTGGCTATTGGTCAAATTAAGTTGGAAAATAATTTACCTATTATTCAAAAAACTCACTTGGGCTGGGTTATTTCAGGGACTATAAATGAGCAGAGTAAATCTAATATTTTTTGTCATTTTTGAACTACTGACCCTCTTGAACAGTATTTAAAAAACTTTTGGGAGATTGAAGAGAAGCCCTACGATAAAATATTATCTATTGAAGATCAACAGTGTGAAGATCTTTTCCAGGCTACAACTAGGGGAGACTGGCCTAAAATGACATACCACTTTATTTTTGCTTATTAATTTTTTATTCTTTTAATGTATACATACAAAATCATTAGTAATTTGTAATACTAAAGGTTTATAATAAGAATATAACCTAATTTTTTTTAAATAATATAATAATCCTGGCGAAAAAAATATAAAAAGAAATATGTAAATGTGTCATTTTACCCGAGCATACTTGGGTAAAATGACATAAGAAACTTACATAGGTACATAAGGTCATTACAAGTTAAAACTAACAAAGTTTACATACATATTGTTTGCTTGTTTTAGAAATACCAGCACACTCACAATGTGCCCATTTCGAGCACGATTGACATCTAACCCATGTTTCCTTGGACTTGGACATAGAGTACAAACTGTTACAATATAGGCAGGGTGGATCATCGTCGTCTTCATCTTGAAACGGCTTTTCATTATCAGAGTTTTCGTCCATTGGGACAAAGTGTTCGGATGCTACTATGGCAGCCTTACGTACTTCTGCCTTCCGCTTTCTTGGGTTTGCTTGTATCCCGGATGAACTTGGAAGAGGGGAAATGTCTTGTGGGCGAATAACTGAAATATTGTTTATATTCAATGAATGGTTAGCCACTTGAGTATCACCATCTTGATATCTATCTGTGACCATTGCAGGGTTAAACAGATAATCAGGAAATATATCTGGGTTTAGCGGCCATATTCCTGTTTTCATAAACCCACTTACAGCATTTTGATTTGTAGCTGCTTTTCCATATGCTGCAGCAAATAACCCGCCAATCTGATATGAAGAAACAGTTCTGCCTGGATGACATTTTAGCCATTTTGTAACTTCTTGATCATAAAATGTTTTTAATGGCCCAAAAAAGCACACATCTAAAGGTTGCAGCCGGTGGGTGCAATGAGGTGGGAAACATATCATTTCTATTCCATTTTCTTTAGCAAATCTTGTAACGTCTAGAGTTTTATGGCTAGCATGACCATCAATTAGAAGTAACACTTTATTTGCCTTTGAAGGATTAGAATATTCTCTAAAATGTTGCATCCATTTTATAAAAATCTCGCCCGTCATCCAGCCTGTCTCCTGAGCTATTCCCAATGTACCTAAGGGAGCCTTGTCGGTCAGTTCCTTTTTCCAGTTTTTTCTGGGAAAAAAGAAGGGGGAATATAGGCTCCTGATGCGCTCATGCAAACCACAGCCGTAATATGCTGCCCCCTTTGAGCACTTGAAATTAAGCCAACTTGTTTTCGACCTTTGGTAGCAAGTATTCGGCTAGGTTTTTGGACAGTAGACAGGCCAGATTCGTCTACATTCCAAATGCGCGTGGGGTTGATATGCTCTTTTTCAATTGTCTCTTGAAAAGTTCTAAAAAAATTAGCAATTTGCGGTTTATTGAAGGATTGTGCTCTGGCGGCCGCAGTAGCTTCAGGCTTTCTAAGAGATATATCGGGGTTTCTGGACCTAAATCCACGTAGCCAATCCCAACCAGCCATTTTAGTAGTTGAGTTGAACCTGTGTGCAATTCCATTTCTTTCTGCCAGTTGATACGCCAAAAAACGAACTTCATCGCATGATAAACCAAATAAACAAGATTCCAATAATTTGATATGTTGAACTAGGTCCCTCTCCAACTCTACGGAAAACGTGGTTTCGTATCGGCCTAGACCCTTATCAGTAGCTCACGCGTGGTTTTTCTTGAGTAATTTCCAACCATTCTAAAAAAAATAAGAAGAAATAATTCATTTTGAGAAACTGTAAAAAAATAAGGGCAAAATGACATACTATGTCATTTTACCCAACTTGCACCACAAACACGTGTTTATTTATAAAAATGTTATTTATCAAAAAAAATGTTAAAATGTTGTTATTTTACCAATAAATAAGATTAATACATTCCTGTAATTAGGTTAGAGCGTAAAAAATTAAACTTTAAATACTTTCGTTAAATCTTCTGTTTTAAAACACAAACATTTTGTAGACTTGAAAAAATACAAAGCACGCCCTAAGAACATAAACGCCAAACTAATCTCGATATTTTTAATACGCGTAATATAAAGACATGCCGAGACACTGTTGACATAAAGTTATTCTGAAAAATACTGTTGCCAAGTTGGAGATTTTGTACCTATGTTGTTTTACCCTAGTATGTAATTTTAGGCCAGCCTCCCCTACGCGAAATACCGATGGTCGATTTGTGGTTAATTTGCCCCTAAAATATTCCTCTGACGTTCTGGGTGATTCTTTAGAAAGTGCCACCAAACGCTTTTTTAGTTTGGAACGAAAACTGAACAAAAATGTTCATTTAAAGCAGGATTATACTAATTTCTTAGAAGAGTATGAATCCCTCGGGCATATGTCTCAAACCAATTTTGACCAATTAACAAAAAGGTCTTACTTCCTACCTCACCATTGCGTAATTAATAATTTAAGCACCACCACAAAGTTGCGTGTGGTCTTTGATGGCTCTGCGAAGACATCTAGCGGCTATTCTCTTAACGACATTCTTTTGGTTGGACCAACCGTTCAGGACAGTTTATTTTGTTGCGATCAAGGCAACACAAAGTTCTTCTTACAGGTGACATTACTAAAATGTATCGCCAAGTCCTGGTAAAAAATGATCAACGCGACTTGCAATTAATTCTTTGGCGTTGTGATCCATCTGAGGCCGATCATTTTAATAAAAATAAGTAAAATGGAAGATAATCTAACATTTAATGTAAAATTTGTACAAATCGTTGAAAAATACAATGTTTTGTATGACCATACCATGGAAGACTACTCAAATAGGCATGTGCAAGTAAAAGCCTGGAACGAAGTTGGAAAAGAAATAAATGAAACAGGTAGTGTTTACTTTTATAATATAATATACAGCGTGTCCTGGTAACATCTTACGAAATGGGTTTTTTTTATTATTGAGTAAAAAACAGAAAGTGTTCAGAAAAAGTTCTGGTTTGTTAAAAAATAATATTTTCGTGCAAAATGTTTTTCTATTGTATACGGGGATCAAAAATATAAATGTCTTAAGTCTCCTTGAGTTAACAAAATAAAACATATTCAGAAAAAGTTCTACTTCGTTAAAAAACAAGATTTTCGTGCAAAAATCAAAAAAAACAAAAAAAAATGTTTTTCTATTGCATACAGGGAGGCCCAAACATTGAATGAACGAAGCAGACTTTTTTTGGAACATTTTTTGTTTTTTTTTTTAACTCAATAAAAAAACCCATTTGGTAAGAAGTTACCAGGAGACGCTGTAATTATAAACATAATTATTAATTTAAAAACGTGAAGAAGAACAGTTATATTATTTTAGGGCTGATTTACATATGAACATAATCTATCTCGCAATATTATCGCCTCATTTGTGCGGCGCTGATATTGAGGGTGAAAATTTTGTAATATTTGTTGTGTGTTATTATTAGGGTAGGGTGGGGCTAGTTGAGCCGGATTTGGAAAAATGAAGGGTCATGTTGTTATTATTTAATCTAAATAATTAAACATTCTAGGGATTATTGATGTATATATTTGTTTTTAAAAAGCAATTAATAAGTTTGACGAAATATTGTTTTATTTAGGTAAAAATTACTGCAATATGGCTGGGTACAGTTGACTCAACTTACCCCACATATGGGCCAACTTGAACCGAAACATGGGGCCAGTTGAACCACACAAACTAAACTAGCATAATGGGTGGTTAAGTCAGTTTTCTGATAAATAATAAAAATCTAATTTTAGAAATACTCAAAAAATTTATTACCAAAACTAAATTAAACATTTTGGAAATTAAAAACTAATCGCTGTCGCAGTTTATACACATATAATATATACTAGTACCCGGAGTGCACCTTAAATGAGCCCATTTTTTGCAATTGGAACACTGTATCCATTCTTCACCCGAAACACTATCTGTAAATGCTGCTACGCACATCAGACATAAACATTCATCATCTTCAGACTCAGATGATGGCAATGGGGAAAAAGATTTCTTATTTATTTTATGCTGTTTTATGTTCTTGGAAAACTTGTTTTCTTTTTCTCGAGCAACGACTCCTAGAGTCTTTCCCTCGTCTGAATGTGAAGAAGTAATATTGGACGTCGCTCTTTAGTTTTCAATAGTGTATTACCTGAGTAGGACACATCTGTTAAAATAGCTTTTTTAGCAGCTTCTTTCGTCTTTTTGTCTACTTTACCAGAACTTTTCATTTTCCTTTTGCTTTGTTCTTCAGCAAGTGCTTCTTTTTCTGGCGTGTCTGTCAAAATCGCGCAAGCTCTCTTCTTTCTCTGGTTTTGTGTTTTTCTTGGTCCTGCCTTAGGCATAGGCCGCAAGCTTTCAGGTGAAAAAACTCCAGTAGATGTAGATGGTATGGCGTTGTCATCAGGTGTTTCTGGAGCTATATGGTTTGGGAAGTGCTGGCAGAAATGCTGTTATTTTCTGTCGACGGCGGCTGAGATATAGATTCGGGAACTGGACGATCAGTCACATATGATGGCGCGAAATCTGTATCAGAAAATATATCACGATTATAAGGGTATATACCTAATGGCAAAGCTGTGGCAACAATTTTTGGTATTTCGTATATGCTAATTGTCTGTCCGGGGTCTTGTTACGAAGCCATGCATCCTGAGCAAAGGCCCGAAGACTGACACGTCCAGTGGCTGAAGTTTGTGGGTGCAGTGTGGTGGGAATGAAAGCGTTACCACTTAGTTGTTCTTTGCATATTCTACGGTCTCAATTGATAAATGTGATGCATGATTGTCCAGTAAAAGTAAAACAGGAGACTGTTTAGTAGGGCTTGTATGTTTGTAGCGCGTAACTCGGTTCAAACCAATTTATTTCCAACCCGTGTGAGTCATACCTACTATCCAACCACAAAAAAATTACTAAGTCCAGACAAGCAAATTTTGTTTTAAAAGATTCAGAGATTTGGTGGCCGCCAGCTTTTAGACGGTGGAGAAGGTAGTGGGAGAAATTTTAATAAGAGCGCCACTTGATTTAAATATTTTACACCAAACCCTGATATATTATGATGGTAATATAAGCCCCCCTTCATCAAGAAAATGATGACCTATAATGCCTGTACCTAGATCCTAAAAGCTGAAAATAATTTGGGAAAACTCAAATAACAATCCATAGGTCCACCAGATTGACATAATCATCCAAGAATTTACATAGTCACTTCCATTTATATAAAAAAATTAAATTCCACTAAGATATTTAAATTTAGATAATTATTCAAAATGTAATACTGTAGTAATTTTAAGTAAATAAAAAAATTGATAAAAGAGTTAAGAGTTACTTGAGGTATGCTTAAGGCGAGGAATTAGTGAAAAAAAACAAATCCGCACTGAACTACTGTTCAAGGGGAAAATCCAAAACGTGATCACGTGTTGTTTACAAGAAGTATATGTTTGGATCCTAATTCACAATACCTCACTGGCCCTAAATACCTTTTACAAACTCTAGTCAAGTCACATTAATCTAAATAAAACTTTTAAATAGTAAGGTTCGAATTTGAAAGCCTATTAATGGTATGTTGGTGCAATAAAACCTATTACCCCCAACACTAAATCAAACCGTTCAATAAGAGAAAAATAAAATAAAATAAAATGTGCAAAAACTTGCGTGTCCTCTAATCTCTTATGTATTTTGGCTAAGGTAGCTTAACTCGACAGCTCTGGAACCAGTCAGCTACAACCAGGGTAACGACCACATGGGCAAGTCGATTTCAGGCAAGTTCCAATCCAAAATCGCAGAGCCACAGTACAATGCTCAGTCCAGGCTGTGTTGAGGCTCACTTCAGCCGGTTGCCAACAGTGTTGGGATGACCAGAAGAAACCAGAGAATAGGAAGAGACCAGAGAATAGAGGAGAGAATGAGAAAAAGGAGAGGCCTCTAAAATAGAGGACAAAAAAAATCAGTAAAATAAACACACAATCAATTCTATGGCAAGTACCAACATGTTGCTACATACCTAAGGTGGTGAGCGAGGCCTAGAGTTGTGTCGTTTTGTGGTTAGAAAATTTCAAAATCCCATAAATGGTGTGGGAGCAGCCGACCAAATACAAAAATATCAGGTCAATCCGAAATCCTCTCGGCTACAACTTCCCACTAGACGTTCATCAAATTAAACCCCAAAACTTGGGAGGAATATTTTTCCATTCAACCAAATTCCCGGCAAGATGAACTTAAATTTTCCTTAAAACCACAAAATGTCGACTGTTCTTTCTGATAACGGGATGGCTACCGGCTGGACAAGGAACTGACGACTCCAGACAGTGACAGGTGACAATGGCAGTGAACTTGTCACTCTCTCTCTCTTCGACACGATCTGACCCTGCCTCTTGGTGCAAACTACGCGGAGCCTCACTCTATCAAAATAGAAATTTCGCAATACCACAGCAAAATGATACTGCTCGGATACTAAAACATGGAAAACTAACAAAATTTTCCCAACGGGGCTACGAAATTCCAATTTTCCTCTTACGTCGCTCTGCCTAATTTATGACGCTCTGTCATCCGCCAAATGGAAACCAAACTTTAATGTGAAACAGCAACGCTGCCAAACCTCCACAACAACAAGTGTGTCAATAGTCATTACTGTCAATCACAGTCACTGTCAATCGGCTAGTAGGGTTAGAAACCAGATGTAAAGGCACGTTTATTTACTAAAACTTAACTTGAAGAATTGAAGGGAAATATAGCAATCAAAACTGGGGAGGCCAATTTCAAATCAATTAGGATACCTTGCCCGACATGATTCCGCTATAGAAGAAAGTATTTGTAAGTTTTCCTACACTAACGGATCATCATCTAAAAGGTCTTATTTACTCCACTCATAGCGCAATCTGTGGCACAACAGCACCCTCTAGAAGTCCCTCCATACCCCAGACATATACCGGTCTCATAGAAACTCTTGACAAACAAACCAAAGGTCAGAAAGTTCCCAACACCAGGTACATGAATACACAGAGGTGTGCTGACAGGATAGGGTAGGTAAATACATTCCTAAAAATAATCAAACCCCAAAAGCCTTAAAAAATAAATTGCATTGCTATCAAACCCCAAATTCCATTTATAAAACTGTAAATCACACAACCCTTTCAAGCCGATACCAAAACCCATAAACTTTTGCCCGAATTTATATGAAATCCCATGTCGAGTCCAAGTCGAGATATTAGCAAAAATGTGAAAAAAATTAAAGAAAATTTGTTTTTTTCCCATGGTACTTTTTTTTCTGAAAATGATTATTGACAAATTTTAATGTAAGCCCTAAGTCATTCTCGCGATTTGAAAAACATACCGTCATATTTCTTAATAACTCTTTTAATTGACACAACTCTTGCTCACTAATATCGCCCACTTACATGCCATCCAAATTTAAATCATATTCAATGGTCTTAACAATATTTACATGATGTTGTTTCGCCCTTAAGATAGGTCCAACCATTGTTGCCCTCCCCATAAGTTGACCTGTCTCACTCATTGGACAGGACTGGTGCCCACATTGTTGGTTAAAAGTGCATTCTGCATTGTAGCTTTTTTAATTAGGGGATGGCAATTTATTCAGCAAATAGAGTGCTCTTAAAACTTTTCTAATCAACATTTTGCTAATAAACTAAGATTAAAAGATTAAAGTAATTTAATTCATATTATTAGAGATCCCAATTTTAGGATTTCATAAATTATATGCCAAACCTTCTATATAATAATATGCCCACAAATATAATTTTTTTTACTCACTACTTAATTATTAAATAAAGTCAAATAGATGAAAAAACAGATATGGCTTTTTCATTTTATATAACAAATTATCAGCGACTCGGAATTTGAAAATTTGTTACTTAAAATGATTAAGTAGTAATCTGGTTTTATAAAAGATTAATCAGGCAGATAAAATAAGAAATATTCTGGTCTGTTAAAATTACAAAAAATTGAGTTTTAATTAATTTGACTTTAAAAAATTGCATAAATCTTAAATAAAAATATTAACTGATCAGTCTTTTTTTGCGTCAGTTCTGTTTCATTTAAAATTTTTGGTATTCTTAAATTAGTCCACCTATAAGTAGCAATTTTTGTAAAAAGTTTAATTAATAGAATAAACTTACTTTACATTAATTTGACTATCCTGAAGAGCTTTAAAACAGCTTTTTTGGTCCTAACCCCATCAATAGAACTTTTCAACGAGTCTATTCTCCAATTCATATTTTTTTAGGTAATTTCTGGTTTATTTTTTTCATCAATAATCAACACGACTTAGAAACCTTTTGCCAGATAGGTTATAGTAAAAATATCTAAAAATTATTAATATTCTAAACTCATTTAAATCAAAACCATTGCATTGTTCATTTTTACAAAAGACATTTGTGTGTGTAAAATTTTTTTACATTATATAATGATACCATCCACATAAAATCAACATCTAAATATAAAGAATAGCCATGTATATATATTACATTTTTTATGTTACTAGTTATTGGGTGTTACTATGTTGAGTGCAGGAGATTCAAACACACAAACAAACAAAAATTAAGATTTTAATGATGAATGTATAAACAATTAACTTACCAATCATTTCAGAATTCTGTTGTTTGAGAATATCTAAAAAAATATGGATTTATCCAAAATGTCTATTGCATAAATTGAGATGAAAAAGGTTGGAATATGTATTAAGTATGGGTTGTTGATAAACGTCCTCCAGCTGAAAGTAATAAAATTATAAAATTTATATTATTTTATTAAAGTCCGATCCTTACACTACTTCTTATTGATTAAAATATCAAGTACTTACTTTTAAAGATTTGATTTTGATTGAAAAGCAGAAATATATATTTTTCCTAGTTTTCCAAACACTACACAAAACAAAAATAAATAAATAAAATGTGAAGTTGACGTTGACAATTTAGACACGGGCCTCAAGCTAGAGCTGGGCACCAGTATCGTATGTGTACCGTACATTCCAAATTTTTACTTTAAAGCTGTCTTGCTGTCGGGCTTCAGCGCGGTCGAAATTTAAAAATCTAGTGGCTTGGAAAACAATTGAATGTTGGTTTGTAACGATTGTTGTTTCTAAATAAGGGACATACAACATTGTTCATTCTGTAATTTATGAAAATAAAATGGCGGAAGAAAACCCACAACAACCTATGGATCAGGAAGCCAGTAAGTATTTATAATTTTTGTAATAATGTATTGTGATTATTAACATATTTTGGTAAAATAATAAAAATATATTATTATGTAAGTAAATATATATTGGATAGAAGATGCTTATTTTAATTTGCACGAAAATTTTGTAGCAAAACTGTTCATTCGTCTGCTTTTAGGAATATAAAGCGAAAGTTTTTTTTTTAAGTATGCCATATTTGTTAAGAAAAAATTGTTGTAAACTAAACATAAAAAAGTTTTCGGATATTTATATTTATTATTATTTCATTTTTGCATAGATACGTCATCGGGTAGTGTGAAGCCCCCTCCGCCCAAAAATGACTTGCAGGCCTTACAAGGGCGATTAGACCATGTCCTACAGGGCATAAACTATATGGCCGAGCGGCTAAAGGTATGTTACGTCCTATTTATAAGTAATTCTTTAATATACACATGGCTAGTGAACGATGTTACATTAAATATGTTTTTTTTTTAATATTTGGTTGATATGGTAAGGTAATAATTAATTTTGCTCAATTACTCTAACATAATTTCTTTTTTGCGACGTTAGTTTTCGATAATATAATTACTTATTATATTAATTAAGTTTTATTTATCAGCTATTTAATTTCGTCAAAAGTTTATGTCTTGAATATCAGATTTGTTTTATATGATTCGCAGGAATCGGGGTATGCTTTATAGTTTCATCCTAGAATCAGATTTAAGTAGTTATTATTTAGCTCATCATACAAAATAAATGCACTTGGATTTAGTTTTTAATAAAGGAATGATTTCATTTCGTAATCAGTGCAAGAATATTTATTCACACTCTTGTTTTTATAAAAAAAAAGCTTTATTTCTCCAAGGAAATATATGATTTTATAGTAGTATAACTAATTAATGATGTAGTAAGTATAAGCGTTAGCTTATATAAGTATATTCTACCAAAATAAACTATAGACTTGGTGCATTTATCATCTAATTAAATTATATATTTTACTACATCACAGAATTAAATAATTGCATATTCTTTCGTAATTTGCTTTATATTAAAATTATCTCTATATAATTGTATTTGTTGACATTTATATTGTCTAAAATGTTTAATATTTCTTTTAAAATACGTTATGAGTGAGCCTGGGCGCTATCTAAAACTATCCTGTTTTTACTTTTATACCATCATCACCAACAATTATGTTTTAAATCATTAAATAAGGTATATATATATGTAAATAAAAAGCTAAACATTTCATACAACTGTGAATGATAAATAAATTGATTTAAAATTAAAATAACTTAGTCATAGGCCGGTATTAGACTATAAAAGATATTTGACAAAGATCTTCTATAAAAGAAATTTTATAAAATATTTTACAGTGTAATGTTACTTCTTTTATAAAAGATTAGTTTTATAAACTATCTTTTATAGCATTCAATAACATATGATTACATTTGATAAAATATTTGACCATTTCAAAGCAATATGGCGGATAATAAGTTTGTTTGGTGCGTTGCGGCGACCAAATTATTAATTTCCGAATATGAGAGTTACGAAATGTTATATAATCATCAACATCCGGATTACAAAAATCGAAATAAAAGACTAGATACATATAAACGAATTGCTGAAATAATAAATACAGTAAGCAAAGGTTGCAAGGTGGAGGATATTAAAAAAAAACTAAATGGGTTAAGAAGCCAATATTTATCAGAGAAAATGAAGGTAAATATTTTATTTTTTTATAACATTTTACTTTTTGGTTTATTGACATATAATACAATTAAAAGTTAATTATTTATTATTTTATTTAATGCTCCAGGTAATTCAGTCCAAAAAAAGTGGAGCCGAAGAGCATGATGTTTATAAGCCTAAGGTGTATTGGTTTCCTTTATTAAAATTTTTGGACAAGTCAACAGAAGCTGATACATCAGAATCCAATTTAGAAATCCAGTCTGAACAATCCCAAGCGGGAAGTGACATTTATAATGCCATAAATCAAAATAATGTAAGTTATATGATTATATATAATTTTCTTGCCATGGAACTTTTCCAGAACCGTTATAATATGATTTAAATGCATCTCTTATTTCTCGACCATGGCGGTTCCCTCCAATATGAACCTGTCTTGTAAGAACTTGCATTTCCTGAAGATCTTCATCGATATGAACGTCTTGGTATTGAAAACCATTTTCAGTTCGAGTAAAAACGTCATGGCGTGTATATAGATGTTTTCGTCTTTCAGTTAACAGATTATGTAATGTGCAAGCAGCAAGTGTGATGCATGTAACTTTTTCAGGTGCTAAATTAATTGCAGTTAAAAAAACTCTGAATCGGCTTGCTAATATTCCGAAGCTACTTTCGACCATTCGTCTTCCACGAGATAGTCTGTAATTAAAAATTTTTTCTTCCTTAGTTATATTTTTTAAAGAATACGGTTTCATAACATTGTAGCTCAGAGGAAACGCGTCATCAGCTAGAACAACATAGGGCATGGTAATATTTGTGTTCGGAAGATTTTTGTCGTCGGGAATGTTTAATATTGTTCTGTCTAGTAAGCATCTTCTTAGTTGGCTTTTAGCGAACACCCCACTGTCACCGATTCTGCCATTCGTTCCAACATCTACATACACAAATTTATAGTCGGCGTCAGTGAGAGCAAATAATATGATACTATGATAAGACTTATAGTTAAAGAAATGAGAGCCGCCTATTTCCGGACAATTAATTCGAATGTGTTTTCCATCCATTGCTCCAATTGTATTGACCACATTCCATTTGTTTTCAAACTCCTTGGCAATATTTTCCCATTCCTCTCTAGTTGTTGGTGTCTGTAAGAAAAATAAATATTTTAAAAGTTTATCTAACACATTTTTTTATTTACAGGATGACACCAGTGAAAAGGCAGAAACTACAACTTTAGCTTCCAAATCTGCTACAGATGGCATAAAACCAGCGGTTTCCATAAATAAAAAAAGAAAATCTATTCCTTACGATGACCTACTAGTTAAAGCTTCTGCAACCATGTCAGAAATGGGTAAAATTGTGAAACAAACTTCAGTGCATAATCAAACACAGGATGATGCCCTAGATACTTTCGGGAAATTTGTAGTATCTGAATTACGTGGGATACAGGGAGCCAGCAATGAGTTTGTACTAAGGCAAACAAAACGCAAAATTCAACAAATATTAATGGATACTTGGGATACTCTTGATCAACCGACCAGGCTATTAAGTCCAGCCTCATCCCAAGAATCATGGAGGTCATTACCACAGCCACCCCATCATAGTTATACTCCGTTGGAGTATAATTTTAATAATAATTTTAATGAAGAGAATGGGCTAACCAATTCCGATAATTTGATTAGCGATGCACTTAGAATGGCTAACGTGACAAGCACAGATTTTCAGCAAGAAAATATTTGAATAAATATTGATTTGTATTATTATTTTATTTTTTTTGCTCCTATTTAAGTTCTAGTTTTGTTATAAATAGAAATAAAGAATCATTTTTATTATTTTTTACAAAGTAATTTTACTACATACCTTCAGATATTCATTTTTCAATGCCTGATATATGGCCTTGGACGTTTCCGGGATTATGCCTGATAGGGTACATTGAGGTATACGACTGCTGTATTGAAGACTGGAAGAACTCTCTCTAGTTGCCAGAAATCGAAGGGTCACCATAAGGCGTTCCTCAACGCTGATAGGATTCCTTAAGTGTGTATTTTGTCGGGATATAATTGGTGCTATTTTTGAAGCAATAAACGTAAATGTTTCGTGATCCATTCTTAAATAGTTTTCATAACTCCTACTATCTTCAGATAGTAACTCTCTTAGCAGATTATGATGGATTCCTCTTAAATTACGCCTCGCTACCCAGGGTCTTTCCCAAAGTCGACGGTTTTTTTCTTTTTTTCTTTTTAACACTAAATACATTGTAACAACATGTAGTAGTATACATTGTAACAACAGCAGCACTCATAGCAACAGCGCAAGCTAATGCACGTCTTTCATCCATTTTTAAATAAAAATAAGGTCGCGATTCTCTTTAAATTTTACAAAGTTCTTTGATAGTGTAATACTGTTCTACTGCTCAAAAACTTTTCTTAAAAGAACTAGAATCAAACAAAATGTTTTATAAAAGATCTTTGTGAAATATCTTTTATAGTCTAATACCGGCCATAGAAAGAGTATCGTATATAATATGTGCGAATTTTAAAATTCTGATAAAATTTTGCTTATTTCGCCCTTGTACTCCTTGTTATAGAATATGCTATTCGCTCAATTTCAATGTACTGGAACGTATTATTCTTATCGATGTAAGCGTTAATACTTCGACAAAAATACAGTGCTTTATCTTGATAAGGTTTTTTATCACAGCAATGAAATCTTCAAAAAAAAATCTTTTGGATCGTTTTCTATCTACGTCTAATGCATTATTTAAAATAACTATTACATGATTTCATTAAAAATAACTAATGATTCTATTATTCAGTTTTTAGAAGAAAAACAAAATGAAGCGTGTAAGGAGAGGGAGGAAGAGAAAAAAAGAAAAGAAGAGGAAGAGCGGAGGGAAATTCAAAGGAGAGAGGGTTAGTTGGATATTTTAATCTTTGTGGACAATACTCTTGGAGAAAAAAACTATTTGATTTTTCCTACATTTTATGAAACTTATGAAGGTGAATCACGATCGATGCAAAGTAAAACGTTTACGAATAAGGGAACATCAGACCTCTTTGAAAATTTGATAACATCGATAAGGGATTGGGATGGGATCTAACGAGCTAAAATGTTTTTAGATGAATAATTAAATTGGAAAGAAATATCTATAAAAATGAAATTTTGGTAAATTCAGTCACTCTTTTAGGCTTATTGTTAAATATAATTAGCGATTTTTTTAAGCCATGTGCGATAAATACATAATATTGTAATGAAATTTAGGAACACATCAGAGACTATAAAAGAAAATATTAAGCTAAACGTAAGTAGAACCCTGAATAAATCTCACTAATCAACTTTTAACTACAAAATACGAATAAAATACTTCAAAAACTAGAAGAATAATTTACGTATTTACATTTTCATAATAATATATTAAAGTTCATTTTTTATAATTTTTTTTTATTTCCGAAACTTTATAGCATTTTTCGTATATGGCGATGAAATCAAATGAAAATCGTTAAAGATTGGCATAGGACAACACCAGAAAAAAACACACAAACTCAAAAAGGTTAGCATATACAGGGTGATTTATTTACAACACCAAACATGATGTTACCTTTTAGTATGAGCAGCAACGTCGCATCGCTAAAAATAATATTTTCGCTTGTTATATCATATGTTGTTAAATTTTCTAAAAAATGCAATGTTCCTTATTCCGTTAATGTTTCAACTTCAGCATCGATCGTGATATATTCTGTATAGATTGAATACACTCATGTTTTTAATTTTATTTTCTTTATAGATCAAAGAATCGGAGGGGCCGCGCCCGAATATTTAGGGGGCGCGTAGGGAGGGGGCCATATGAGGGCCCTTCCGATAGAGAAGGAAGGGCTGAGCCGAGAGGAGGGTGGAGTGGCCGGGGAGGAAGGAGGGGCAATAGGGGAGGCCCAAAAATTATTATATTTATTTTTAATTATATTTTTTTACTTTTAATCATAAAATTAATATATCATAAAAACTGAATAATTAAACGTTTTATTTCAAATGCATATATTTATTCGTCTATACTACATACATGTGTTATATTTTGGAACATTTTCTGGTCTACGTTCTCCCGGAGAAACTGTACCGTGAGCTCAATTATACTTCTAAAAACCCATTCGGAACACTAAGTTTGTAATAATGTTTCGCGACACGAAACGACAACACTGCTTTAAAAATTCTTCCCAGCTCACCACGTCGCACATCGACCTGAATCATCATTAATGTTTAGTGTTGCGCGGCGACAACAAAGTGTTAAAGTGATATCTCAAATTTTTGTGTGAAAAGTGTTCAAATGAAGCGTAAAGCGAAAGAAGACCTTAAGAGGAAAGCAAAGAAGCGATTGCTTGAATATTTAAGCAGGAAAATGGAAAAATTTGAGAGGTTTATGGAGAGTTCCACTTCAAGTAAGTTCTATTTTTTCGCACAACAGTAAATAATGTGGGTACTATTGAATCTAATCAAACCTATAAAAACAAATGCGCCTTTTATTTTCAAAGAAATTACATAAACTTTTACATAAAAATATCTTCATTAGTAAGCAAAATAGCCGCATGAGAAATCCGAGAATTGTTTATATTCGAAATAAGATAAGCAGGCGAGTATGAATTCCTTTCTGGTATACCGTATGGAAATGTTTCATTTTATAGGTAATACCGATTGAAATATTTTACATGTAAATAAATAATTGTTTTATTAAAACGATTTAGTTTTAAGTTGGTTTTTTCTTTACTGGGCCAACTGACATAAGTTGTTTTTCCCTTTTTATTTTTTTGGGGCAACTTTGACTGATTGGTAGTGTATTTAGTTGGTTGTTTTCTCACGTTTGTGAGCAACCAGAAATACCTACAAATTAATAAGAAAAATTAATAGTTGTTTTGCTAATTGCCAACTATTAAAATATATGGATACTTACGCAGGATAGAATTCAGAATATAATATTGATTCAGGTGAATACTCTGATTCCACAGATTCAGGGTCAGAGTCAGATCATTCTCCCGGGAATGATGACGAGCCTCAGAAAAGGGTAGAAAAGGATTTAACCCTAAGCGTAATTTTGGGAGAGGACCCAAAAATTATTGGGGAGAAAGGCCCTCCGTTATGCGAAGCTTTAGTAAATCGATGGTCAAGCTACCTGAGCGAGGGACTAGAAAAGGATATCAGAGAGGCGCTTACTGAAAAATATAAAACGCCCGATAACGGCCAGTTTCTAGAAGCTCCGAAATTAAACCCCGAGATTGAGATATCTCTGTCTCCAGCTCAAATTAAAAGGGACCAGTTTTCCATGAGCATTCAAAACAAGCTAGGAAGAGCTCTGGCAGCACAAGGTTCTGTTTTAAATATTATTTTACCAAAAGACGCAGCTCCGCATACGATTGACGATAATACAAAAACAGCCTTAGCTGATGCAGCTAAGTTGATTTGTGAAGCACATTACCTCATATCCTACCACCGGAAACATGAACTATATCCCTCTTTAAACGCCGATGTTCAGAAGATAGCTATGAAATCCCAGATTGACTCATTACTATTTGGGGAGAACTTCCAAGAAAAATATAAAGCTGCAAAAGAGGTTAAGAGAACGGCTTTAGATTTAAAAGCGGGTCCTTCAGGGAATAAGCAAGAAAAGAAGGATCATTTAAACTACAAGCGCCAAAGCAACAGACCCAGGTTCAAGACAGAGAAGTACGACAGGAGGAAGAGGGCGAGACAACCAGAATGGCAGACGGAGAAGCAGCCACAGTGGACTCGGGGCAAGCAGTCCAACCAAAAGCAGCGTTGGTCGGGGAAATACCACAACTAGAGGTACCTAGAAAATATGCTGGTAGAATTAAACTATTTTATAAGCAATGGGAAAAGATCACGGCAGACCAAACTATTTTGCGTTGGGTTTCTGGGTATTCAATCCCTTTTATTAAAATTCCCATTCAGAAACGAGTTCTGGCAGTAAACATTTCTAAAAAAGAATTGACTAACTTAAATCGTGAAATTTTAAAACTAGAAGGTATTGGAGCTATCGTTGAATGTAAACACAAACGCGGCGAATTTTTATCGCCATATTTTTTGGTGCCTAAATCAGATGGGGGTTATAGATTTGTATTAAATCTTAAGCGTCTTAATAGATATATTCAAGCTCCTCATTTCAAGCTTGAGGATTATCGGTCAGTAAAAAACTTAATAACAAAAGATTCTTTTATGGCAACTATTGATTTAAAGGATGCGTATTTTGTTATACCAATAGCAAAAAAGTACCCAAAATTCTTAAGATTTAAATTTAGCAATATTCTTTATGAATTTTGTTGTATGCCGTTTGGCCTATGTATAGCACCATACGTATTTACCAAGTTGCTAAAACCTGTAAATTTTAAACTTAGATCAGTAGGCTTTGAATCAGTGAATTATTTGGATGATTATTTTCTTTTGGGGAAATCCAAAAAGGCATGTTTTCTTAATGTTATGGAAACTGTAAAATTACTTTATAAGTTGGGATTTATTATTAATTTTCAAAAGAGTTCCTTAGATCCTATGAAAGAATGTAAGTTCCCAGGCTTTATATGGAATTGTTCACATCTGAAAGTTCGGCCAACTGATTATAAAATCACTAAAGCACAAATTAAAATTAATAAAATTATTCAGAAGTCAAAAATTAAAATTCGAGAATTTGCAAAATTTATTGGTTTCTTGAATTCAATGTGTTTGGCCTTTAAGTACAGTAGGTTATATATAAAGCAAATGGAAAGGGAAAAATGTATTGGCTTACAAAATAACAGAGGGGACTATAATGCAAATATTAAAATTACAGAAGAATCACAGAAAGAGATGCGATGGTGGTTAAAGGAATTGCCCTGCAGTAGCCAATACTTTGGTTCGATTGACTACAAGTTAGAAATATTTAGTGATGCCTCAAACACAGGTTGGGGGATATTTTGTAATAACGAAAAAGCTAATGGGTTTTGGAATGAGGTCGAATCTACATTATATATTAACTATTTAGAGATCTTAGCAGCTTTTAATGGTCTTAGATGTTTTGCTTCTAATTTTCAAAACTGTCACATTCTCCTTAGAATTGATAATATTACCGCAATATCTGTAATAAATCGTGTGTATCTGTAAAAGTGGTGTGAAGCGAGAAGTATATATGTTTTTGCTTCATATATCAATACTCACGATAATATAGATGCAGATAGAGAGTCCAGGTCATTAAAAATAGAAACAGAATACTCATTAAGTATTAAGGCTTACCAAAAAATTGTTCTAAGTCTGGGACTTGCTCAGATTGACATCTTTGCGTCTTCCCTGAATACTAAATGTAAGACTTTTGTATCCTGGAAGCGAGATCCAAATTCCTTTAAAGTAGACGCGTTTACATTAAATTGGTCTGAGTTTTTCTTTTACGCTTTTCCACCCTTCTGTCTGCTAGGGAAAGTTATAACTAAAATTATTGCCGAGGGTTCGGAAGGAATACTTGTAGTACCATTTTGGCCTACTCAAAACTGGTATCCAAAATTTCACAAACTATTAGTTTGCCAGCCACTTTATTTTCGGCCAAGTATTGATTTAATATTATCTCCTTTTAGGGAGAGCCATCCGATTGGGGAACGTCTTACCCTGGTTGCAGGGAGGCTATCAGGGAATCCTATACGAAGAGAGGCCTACCAGAAGACTGCATACCCACCATGTTAGCTTCGATAAGTAACAGCACAATTAAACAATATAACGTGTCTCTTAGAAAGTGGGGATATTCTGCGAAAAAAATAACATAAATGTTTTTCAATCAGACAGTAAGCAAGTAGTTAAGTTTTTAAGTATGTGTCAATATGAAGGGGCGTCTTACAATTCATTAAATGCTCATTTGTCAGCCATTAAACTTATTACAGATATAACGGGAAATTTAGAAATTTTTAAACGATTCTTAAAAGGTGCTTTTAGGATTAAACCTTGCTTCCCCAAATATCAAGAAACATGGGATCCGGAAAAGGTTTTGAATTATTTGTCCAAACTTTATCCCTTAGAAAATATTTCATTTGACATGCTTTCGATTAAACTAGTTACACTCTTAGCTCTCACTTCTCGTCCCATAGAATGCAAACCCTATCTAAAATACACTTAAACAATATATATACGTATTGAGCTGATTTTGAATTATAATGAACATCGGCAACATGGGCTGTTAGATATGGGTCGATCTATTTTTCAAGTTCAGTCAAGGGGGAGTCGTCGGCGGAGATTTGGACGACCCGTCTTGTCGTTTGGTTTTTTTCTAGTTTATAAGACATAAACGTCCGTGTATTTTGTACATCCCGACTTTGTGAAATAAATGAATTCAGTTGAATAAAGCCAGGGTGCTTGTAGTATATTCCCGGTGTGTTATTGAACTTTTCCCGTGCTGCAGTGAAGCCGTCACCCACCCTGAGAGCATAAATTTAAATACGTCTCATTTGGCACCCAACTAGTGGCAGGCTCTAGCAGGCGAGGAAGAAAACTAACAATCGGGTGAGAGAACTCCATTTTAATAAATTTAAGTTGCCCATTAAATAAGCTGCATGCCGCTAGATTTTCCTCTAAAGCTATTGAATTGGTAAACATTTAACGCTCAAAGGTCGTAATTTGTCGTCAGACGGGGCAAGCAGATTCGTGGAATTGGACCGATCCATCTTACTCACAACTGGGGGGTGGTGCGAAGTCGATTTATTTACCAGCGCCACTGGCTAGCGCGGTGTGTCTTGACAGCTGTGCAACGTTGCCGGATTGTGGCAGATTTCGTTGAATAAAATAAACTATATATTTGTAGGAGTAGTGAACGGAATTTTGTTAAATTGGTTGGTGTTTTATTTGTACATGTACTCTGAATGACTAGTGCATAGCATATTATTTACGTAGATTGATATTACGTAGATGTTAAAACTTTTGTACAATTAAGGTGGTAGGTACGCGACTGATTTTATTTTAAGCTTATAATTAAAAATGAGTCAAAAAAATAAAAAGGAGCGAAAAAATTCAGCAAGTTCGGAGGATATTCCTCTGAGCGAGCTCCAAGCTAGGGAAACTGTTCAATTGCTTAAAGAATTGTCCGTAGGTATGACGGAGTTGCAGGATTCTGTTTCTAAATTGAGTTTAGAAGTTAAAGAAATTGATCAGAGGACTAGGTTGACTAGCGACTCACCATCAGGGTCTAAGACAAAGGGGGGGCCACTAGAGGTTTCTAGGTCAGATTTAGTAGGCATGTCAGTCGATCGGGGTTATATTTTGAACTGGAAAGAACTGGGGGGAAGTAATTTAATATTTTATCCTAATTCAAAAACCCATCCTATGGGATTTTAAAAAAAATTAAACAGTATTTTGACCGATGCGGGTGTTCCGGAGTCCGCTAAAACAAATTTGGCCCTAACTTGCCTTCGAGGCGCGGCGGCTGATTGGGCTCAAATAAAAGAAGAATCATTTAACAATTTCAATGATTTTCAAAGGGCTTTTCAGGCAAGATTCTGGGGGGTTGACCGAGAGCGCGAACTCTTTTTGGAACTTTCTTAGGGTACTTTTGAATCCGGGAGTAGGTCAGAATATTTTTTAAATCTGATTAATCAAGCTAATTACTTAACTGAAAAAATAGCGACCCCAAAATTAATTGAAATGATTTCCATGCATTTTTCCTCAGAGATTCGGCGCGGTATTGTCACGAATGGGTTTTGTGACATAGACGATATTGAAACCTATTTACGAAAAATAGATGACACATTTAAGGGCGAGTCAAATACAGAACGTTTGGGGGCGAATTCTCATGACAATTCGCGAAGACAAACACAGGACAGAAATACGTTGACCTCCAATTCAAGAAATTATAATAATTTTAGCGGTCGCGGAAATAATAACAATAATAGGGAAATTCGACATATCACCGCTTTTTATAGGGAGGAGGCGGAACTCCTCACGGATTCCGATAGCGAGCCGGAGGAAAATGAGAAAGTTTCTCCGGTTATTAATGCCTCGATAGGTACTCGACAGGTGCGCATACTTTTAGATTCCGGCTCAGATGTTTGCGCGGTTTCCGAAAAGCTTTATAATGAATTGAGGTCTATGTTAAGTGAGTTGCCGGCTCTGTCGGTCACGAATGTCAGTATTGCTGTGGCTTTAGGGGGGAAAACGCAGCGTGTAAAAACCCAAATATATGTGCCTATCGAAATTGCAGATTTAAAAATTAATGTTATCTGCTTGGTCATTCCTAATTTGAACTGTGATATTTTATTTGGTTCCAACTGGATGTCTCAGTATAAGGCAACACTGAATTTTGATGACTCCTTGTTAAGCTTTAGAGTCAATAATAGGCCTTTTAATTTGACCATTGAGTTTGAGATCAGTGATCGCAGTTTAAAAATAAATTTATGCAGGGAGCACTGGGACATGGAGGTCGAGGAGGCATCGAGAGGGGCAGAACCACCATTGAGTGTGAGCAGCGAGGGCGCATATTCTGACGCCGACTTTAAACGGGCGGTTGACAGCGCATCGATAGATAATGTGTATAAAAATAAGTTGAGGGACCTTCTCAAGAAATACTCTAATATTTTCTCAGAATGTCCGGGCTGTGTTAATAATTATTATCATGAAATTGAATTAACAAACTATGAAGCATTTAACGCCCCACAATACCCCGTCCCTCTAGTATATCGGAAAGAGGTAGACGCGCAAGTTTCGGATATGTTAGCGGGGGATATAATTAAAAAACAAAAAACCCAGTATGTATCTCCCTTGGTGTGTGTGACGAAGAAAGACAAGTCCGTGAGAGTGTGTTTGGATGCAAGGTATCTTAATTCCCGAATGGTGAATGATTTTATTAACCCACCGAATCCGAACGATTTATTATTCAATTTTAAAGCAGGTCAGGTGTTAAGTACAATTGATTTGACAGCTGCTTATTGGCAGATTCCGATTAAAGATGAACACACTAAGTACGTGGGGTTTATCCATGCGGGTGAGACTTATACTTTTAAAAGATTGCCATTTGGCTTGCGCACTTCCATGGCGAGCCTTATAAGATGTCTAAATAAGGTACTGGACGAAGAATGTCATGATTTCACGTGTGTTTACGTGGATGATTTGCTGGTTTATTCGAACGATGTCTCGTTACATTTAAATCATCTTAGTACAGTCTTTAAAAAATTATGTAAAGCAGGGCTTACTGTAAAGTTAAGAAAGTCCCAATTTTTCTGTAAGGAAGTCTTGTTCCTAGGACATATTATTACAGCTGAGGGTGTGTCCGTGGATCCAAAGAGGGTTGAGAGCATTAAGAATTTTCCGACTCCTAAAAATATAAGAGGGTTGCGTGGATTCCTCGGTCTTGTGAATTACGAACGACGTTTCTGTCAAAAGTATGCCGAGTTGACGATACCGCTGTTGGAACTTCTAAGAAAAAAACAAGTTTGGAAGTGGGGAGAGGTAGAAAATCAGGCATTTCAAGCCATCAAGGATGCCTATTTGGAAGTTTGTTTTGTGGCCCACCCTAACTTCAGTCGAACTTTTTATATACAATGTGACAGTTCCGATTTCGCTGTAGCAGGGACGTTGTTTCAGCATTCAGACGATGACGAGCGTCGAGTAATTGCATATACCAGTAGCATATTTAAGGGTAGCCAGTTAGCTTATACTGTCACGGAAAAGGAGGCTATGGCAGTCATACACTGCTTAAAACAGTGGCGCGCCTTAGTTCTTGGTCAAGACCTAGTTGTTATTTCCGATCACAAAAGTTTAAGTTTTTTGCTTACCTGTAAACTAAAGAGTGCACGTTTATCACGATGGATAATGTTCTTGCAAGAGTTTGATTTTCGTATTGAGCATTGCAAGGGGTCTGCTAACGTTACGGCCGATATTCTGTCGCGGTATCCTCCTAAAGAACTGGTGTCTACACGTCCTTTCGAGTCGGGTGACGTTCGTGTTTCATTGGTAAAAATAAATGGCGTTCTCTCGCGATTAAAAGCACATTTTAAAAATATGCGAGGCGATCAATTAAATAATGATTGGACCAGACAAAAGATAAACTTTTTAGAAAATTATTCAAAGTTTCCGTTAATTATTAGCAAAAAAGAACTATCTGTGCAAAAATGGTATTGTATGCATGAGGGGCTTTTGTTTAAAAAAGGCACTAGGGATTGTCAGGGTTACAAACTCTGTGTTCCCTTAGATCAGGTGCGCGATTTTATTATAACCAAACACGAAACATTGGGGCATTTTGGAAGGGCTAAAACATATTTGCACTTGAAACAGTCTTTTTTTTGGCCTCAGATGCAAAAACATATACGTCAGATTGTGGGGGGTTGTGACATTTGTCAAAAGGCCAAAAGTGGTCCGGTTTTGCGAGGAGAATACCATGCGGTGGTACCCAGCCGACCGGGTGAACTGGTTAGTTTGGACTTGATTGGACCTTTGCCGGAAGGTCGCGGAAAGGTTACGCAATTATTAGTAATTGTCGATGCCTTTTCAAAGTTCGTTAAGTTATTTGCTCTGCGTCGAGCCACAACTAAGGCCATTTTAAATAAAATTTTAAGGGTATATATATCAGAGGTTCAAAAGCCCCAATGTCTTCTTAGCGACAACGGTACCCAGTTTAGTAGTCGGGCTTGGAAAAAAAATTTAGAACAGGAGGGAATTCGAGTGAAATATACGTCCGTCTATTTTCCACAGGGAAACATAACTGAGCGGTATAACAAAGAAATCGGACGGTTACTCAGAACTTATTGCTATGATCAGCATACTCGCTGGCCTAATATGTTATCTTTCGTTGAAGAATGTTTAAATTCGGTAATAAGCCTGAATACCGGATTCAGCGCTGTCTATTTACAAAAAGGCATAAGGGTCGAATGTCCTCTTACTAAATATGTTGAATTTCCCAATGACCCCGAAAAGGTAGTCTCTAGGGAAAGGGTCTGGGAATTGGCACGCGAACGAATGTTAAGTAAGGCAGAGAAGCGCACAAACAGAGCTAATAAATCGATCAAGCCGGTTGAATTTCAGGAGGGTGATCAGGTTCTTGTTAAAACCCATTATCAGTCGTCCGCTTCTGATAGGGTTATCAAAAAGTTTTTCTTGCTATTTGAAGGACCATATCAAATCTTGGGTCGAGTTGGGGCTAACTCTTACAATGTTGGTGACCTTGAGGGTAAGGAGCTAAGCCGCCAAAATGTTGTTAACTTAAGAAAGTATGTATCGAATTCTGCAGTCCGTTGTGACTAACGAATCTTATGTATTCCAATAAATTTTTTTTTTGTTATTATACGAAGCTGTAAGTTCAGTAGATAATATTGAGATGCTGTATAAGGATAATTATATATTAGAAAAAGAAAAGTGTTACTTCTAGCTAGCAATAGTTTTCGTTTTGTTTTGTTTTTAATTCGCGCATTATTGAAGTGCGAGACGTATGTATGCGGTTTGAGATGTTGATAGGCAGTGAACTTAAACACATATTTTATGTTTTAGTATTTAAGTTGGGGGGTAATGAGCTGATTTTGAATTATAATGAACATCGGCAACATGGGCTGTTAGATATGGGTCGATCTATTTTTCAAGTTCAGTCAAGGGGGAGTCGTCGGCGGAGATTTGGACGACCCGTCTTGTCGTTTGGTTTTTTTCTAGTTTATAAGACATAAACGTCCGTGTATTTTGTACATCCCGACTTTGTGAAATAAATGAATTCAGTTGAATAAAGCCAGGGTGCTTGTAGTATATTCCCGGTGTGTTATTGAACTTTTCCCGTGCTGCAGTGAAGCCGTCACCCACCCTGAGAGCATAAATTTAAATACGTCTCAGTATAAAGATAGAATAGAAATTGTTATCACAGATGTAATAAAGACCTCTTATCACAATAAAAGTCAACCGATTTTAAGATTTCCCATATTTAGAGAAAAACCGGAACTTTGTGTGGCAACAACTTTATGTTTTTATATTAATGCCACCCGACCAAAACGATGTGATAAAAATAATAATTATTTATTGTTAACACATAAAAAGCCATACCGGCTAGCATCCACACAAACTTTATCTAGGTGGATAAAAAAGGCGTTAGAACGTAGCGGCATAGATGTTAATAAATTTAAGGGCTATAGTACCAGACATTCAGCGGTTTCAGCCGCCAGTAGACAGGGTGTCAATATAGAGACTATAAGAAGTGCTGCAGGATGGACAGCAAAATCAAATATGTTCGTTAGATTTTACGATAGACCTATATTAGATAAGTGCGTGTTTGCAAAATCCATTTTGGGTATGGAAATAAATTAGGTCCTCGTTAAAGTTAGGAGATAAGATGCTTAAGTAAGAATTAAATTATTAATTATATATATAAATGATTATTTATATATGAGTGTTCTGATTAAATATGTACCTACCTTTATGGATATATATATATATATATATATATATATATATATATATATATATATATAATTTTTTGAAGATATATGAATATTCAGTGGAATTTTTTTGAATTAGATTAATTTGTCTCATTTTAACTCCCTTTAATTTCACAGGTGGAGTAAATTTGACAAAGCTAGGTTTGTTACTAGATCGCCATAAACTTTCAACAACTTACAAACTTAGTGTTCCGAATGGGTTTTTAGAAGTATAATTAACGATTAAACGACTTACCTGTAAGGATGTTCAATGGTAATTATACGATTAAAACCCATTCGGAACACACCCACCCAGCTCAGCTTGTATTGTCATATAACCCGATCCCTTGCGATCTAGTGACTGATATGTTGTACACAAAACACAAAACATTAATGATGATTCAGGTCGATGTGCGACGTGGTGAGCTGGGAAGAATTTTTAAAGCAGTGTTGTCGTTTCGTGTCGCGAAACATTATTACAAACTTAGTGATCCGAATGGGTTTTAATCGTATAATTACGATTGAACATCCTTACAGGTAAGTCGTTTAATCGTTAATTATTGTACAGTAGGCGTTCTCAGTAAAAAACGGTCAATAAGCCAAGTTGAATGGTCTGTAATGAAAAAAATCTCCTTTAAAATATTCTCCATATTTAATTTTATTATTTCTTATTTACCCTTCTCTATCTTATATTTTTATGAATTTAATTCTGTTTGCGGTTCTCGAATCTCTTGTAGACGTGTGTTCGGGACAGTATTATTTTCCCCTAATTTCATAATTAGTTTAAGTGTAGTGGCAACAGCGCTCATCTGTCAATCTATTTATAATTACGCGCTGTTATTTCCCCGCTCCCCGGACAATAACTAATAAGTTAGTCGTCTATTGTCATCGATTCGGTAACGATTGAGTAACGTCGCGCGGCCGCCCTGTTTTGGCCCTCTGTAATCATGCGGTTACTCATGTAAATTTTAAGTTTAATGTTTGTTAAATACTCCCAATAACTGTGTAAGAAGTGTTTATTTGTTTTCTTTATCATTTATAACTCAAGTATGAATAAATTACGTTCTGAGTTCGAGGAATTCGTAGTTTATCATTTGCCCTGTATCCGAGTATTTAAAGTGGATAAAGCAGCTAAGACGGGTAGTTTTAGCTGGCCTCCACAACGTGAGTTCCTTGGGACCGGTGAACAATGACTTAGTAGGACACGACCCTTAGTATGGTGTTGGCTTCAGATAACTCGTTGTTCTTACTCGAATCGCCAAGAAAGTTGCATGTTGGTCAAGAAAGGATAGTTTTAGATTACTTTATTTTACTACTTTACAAGTACTTACTATTAAGGGGGCCGTCTAATTTTAAAAGCAATGTTAATTTTCCATAAGAGATTTAAAAAGCACAAATCTTAAAAAGTTTTTATTATTTAAAAATTTAAACTATACCATTATAAAGGTATAAGCTATAGCTATTATATGAAACACTTTCAAATTTTAATAAAAATTCTATCTATTTTTTTTTATCGTTTATAAAATTCCGGTTTTAATTCAGAATTAAGATTTCTCATCTTAAACTCGCAATATTTCAGTTAATAATGGGCCAAAGTTAACCAAATTACTTTATACTAATCTGGGAACATTTCTAAATACGATAGTCAAAAAAAATTTTCAAAGAAATGAATATTTTTTGAGATTTGTGCTTTTTTAGCCAGCCGGTTACGACCCCAAAATTTGTTTTACGGCTCTTATGGACGTTTGTTAATGTATGAGAGAGAGGGGTCTGATCTCTTTCAAGAATTTAGTTCAGCCGTTTTTTCTATGGGCTTTTGTAGAGGCGCCACTCGTCCTAGCTCTCCCTTCCTAATCCTTATCGCAAGAAGCAACATTGAAAAAATAAAAAAGTTGCATTTTTGAAAAAGTGCTGTTTTTTGTGAACTTTAGATTATATTGACAATTTTAATTTTTGTGTGTTTTATTGTGTTTGTGACAAAAAGTATTTCTTAGGTAAGTGTCTATGATCAGCTCTCTAGATATCTACAGGGGTGATTTACGAGAAAATGTTAATACTTCAGGTGAGTATTCCGGGCCTAAAAGTAAACATGAAAGTTTTCACAAATACGGGTTCGCAACGCCTTCGTTTCCGAAATACAGGAAAAAACTTTTGAAAAAACTGTTAAACTTTTTTATTAAATTTTTGTATTTTTTAAATAAAATCTTAGATATTGTAATAATATTGGAGCAAAAATTGGTGTCGGGGAGTTTTTTGGTATGATAAATTCGAATATAATCTTAGTATGGCTCTTACTTGTTGGGGGCGCCACTCACATACATATATAAAAACTTTAACACCCTGTATTTTGGAAACGAAGGCGTTGCGAATCCATCATATTTGTATAAACCTTTATGTTTATTTTTGGGCCCTGAATACGTATCTAAAGTATTGACATTTCTTCATGAATCACCCTGAATATGTATGTATTTACTGAAAATAGGTGTTAAAATGAAAGAGAAACAAAAAAAAGCTAGAAGCTATTTTTTGTCAGTTGACGGTAAGTATATATTAATGTGGGATTCTAAATCTATTAAGTTTTGTGATGGTGGAATAAGGCAATTTTTTATTATAGGGAGGGTAGTTGTAACGAGAAGTTGGTTCATAAAGCAGATATATTATGTATCACATATCAATTTATACCATTTTTTAACATATTTTTTAGTGAAACTACTGGTAAAAAATGTCTTTCAAAAAACGAAATTCAAAAGCAAAAGCTGCTCAAAATCGTGAGCGCCGACGAAAAGCTTCACTTGCTGTAAATAGTATTTTAGCTACCATTCTTGAAGACGTTTTTAAAATATGTGACAATAATGCTGAGTATGGTTTTTTCAATGATCCGGAATATATCGAAGAATGTCAGAGGTAATACAATTTTTGTTTTTTTCATTTTACGAATAATTTAAGAAATTATTCATTGTCTTTCCTACTTACCTAAGCTATATTGTTTTTCAGAGTTGATGAGCACATCTTGGAAGTTGAGCAAGTTCAAGATACTGAAAATATTTGTGGAAACAGGATTGTAGACATTAATTTTTTTTTGGAGACCACTATTTCTGCACAATATGAACATACAAAGATTTGTCCATTTGGGAAATTGATTTATAAAAAGGAAATTCGCCTTGGCTTAAGGAGCACTTTTATTGTGCAATGCAATTATTGCAATAAATCTGTTTCTCTTTTTAATGAGCTTCCTAAGAAGGAAAATTCAGTTTTTAATAAAGCATTGGTTTGGGCAACGATTGCAATTGGTAGTACATATGCGCATACACAGGAATTTTTAAGTGTCTTGGACATTCCGGGACAAACTAAGTCTATGTTTTATAACACTCAAAGGAAACTTAGTCAAGTAAGTTATTTTAAATAAACACTTGTGTTAAAAGCTACTACTTTAAATAAATACCCAAGAAAAACTATAATAATTTTTAACTTTTTTTAAGGTATGGAAAGATGAACTTATAAATTCCATAAATAATGCCGGAAAAGAAGAAAAGGAAATTGCCATTAAAAATGGAAATCTTGACAAACAAGGGATTCCTTGCATTTCCGTGCTTATGGATGGTGGGTGGTCAAAAAGGAGTTATGGTCACACATACAATGCTTGTTCAGGAGTGGTAAGTTTGTTTTGAAGCAGGTAAATTCGATATAGGTTTACAAAGCATCAAATTCGAACAAAATACTAATAATAGAATATTAGTACTTAGTATACTAATTCTTACATTTACTTTTAGGCAGTTGTTATTGGAAAAGCTACTGGAAAAGTCCTTTTTCTGGGAGTGAGGAATAAATATTGTTCCATTTGTGCCAAGGCGACAAATGAAAATAAAGAAGTACCTGAGCACATATGCTTTAAAAACTGGAGCGGTTCTTCCAGCGCAATGGAGTCTGATATTATTGTGGAGGCTTTCAAATCAAGTATTGAAAGTTATGGTTTAAAGTACACCAAAATAATTGCCGATGGAGACTCAACCGTATTTTCAAAAATACGTAAATATGTCTCTTATGGTTTAGAAGTAAGTATAGTATACAATTAAGTGATATACCTAATATGATTTTACTATTTTATTATAACTATTTAAGGTACAAAAGGCTGAATGTACCAATCATGTGATGAAAAATTTTGGAAAAGCTCTTTATAAAATAAAACAGGACACAAAAGGGGTACCTCTTCAGGCAAGAAAACTTTTAAGTCGAGAAATTTTAGATGAATTATGTCACTCGGTTCAGCATGCTATTTACGCCAACATTAATGATGTTATTACCCTCAAATGCGATATCAAAAAATCCGTTTTTCATGTTTTTGGAAACCATGAAGCCTGCAAAGACTATCTTTGCACAAATGTAGGCAACAAATCACAAAACAACTGTGATAACTTAATGGCTTCTGGTTTACATCACCATCTACAAGCAGCTCTTAATAACCTTTCAAGCAAGGCGCATCTCCTTTTAGATAAGGAAACAAATAATAGAGCTGAGTTATTTATGAGCCTTTTAGCAAGGTTTAATATGGGAAAACGACTTAATTTAATTCAGAGGGACTCATTTGAAATTAGGTCTATTGTAACAGGGCTAAAATATAATTATGGTTATAAATGGCATAAGTAAAATCTGTATTGTTGTGACGAATTCATAATGAGTTTCTTATTATATTGGGTATTACGTCACTTATAGCAAAAATCAATTTAGAAATTTTTATCTCACACGCTCAACAATTGAAAAGAAGAAGAAAATAGACTTATTCACATATTTAAAAGAAATATGAACTTAAATCTGTAACGATACCGTTCGATATACTTATTTTAATTTAAGTTCAATAAGTTTTAAATACAATAATTTACTTGAGGTATAATAGATTTTTTATATACCTAGGAGCTGAGGTTCAATCTATTAATCTCTGAGCTCGTTTCTTCTTTTCAATATCCTACCTAACTTTGTTATGAATATTATAATTAAAAAAACCATAAAAAACAACAAGAAGACCTACTTTTTTTATAATAGAAATTTAAAATAGGTTCAAATTAGGTATTTTTAAAAAAAGTAGGTCTTCTTGTTGTTTTTTATCGTTTTTTAATTATAATATTCATAACAAAGTTAGGTAGGATATTGAAAAGAAGAAACGAGCTCAGAGATTAATAGATTGAACCTCAGCTCCTAGGTATATAAAAAATCTATTATACCTCAAGTAAATTATTGTATTTAAAACTTATTGAGCTTAAATTAAAATAAGTATATCGAACGGTATCGTTACAGATTTAAGTTCATATTTCTTTTAAATACGTGAATAAGTGTATTTTCTTCTTCTTTTCAATTGTTGAGCGTGTGAGATAAAAATTTCTAAATTGATTTTTGCTATAAGTGACGTAATACCCAATATAATAAGTAACTTATTATAAATGACATGTCAGTCCCTGGAAAGAAACCTTTAAGCGGAGTCTAGGAAAATCGCTTCAAAAGTTTATATCCCTACAGGAAAAAAAAAGAAAAAGTGACCGAGATTCAAGAAGACCGAAAAAGCGGCGCCTAAATTTTAAAGAAGAAACGGTTCCTGATTACGGTCAAGACATTGCCGAAATTTTGCTTACTCCAGAGCAACTTCAAGTTGAGGTTCAACAAGTTGTTAAACAATTCAAGGTTCGTAAACTAATATTTCTTACAAATATTTAACGTGAAATTTGTCGTTTTTTATGCAACTTTTAAATCGGTTTAAAATTTTACTTAATAAATTATTTTTAGTTTTATATGATGGTGATTTATTGTTACAACCAAAAAAAAATATTGTTTTTAGGTTACTAAAGAGGAGATAATTTAAATATCCCAATCTACTTTCGCATGTCGGGCAGTTTGATAATCCTCTTTACCTAACTCACCGATTGAATAGGCTAACTGCTTCTAATTTTGGGGCAGTAGTTAAAAGAAGAACCGCTACACCTTGCGATGTTTTAGTGAAAAAAATATTATCGGGTTCGCAAGATTTTCAAACAGCAAGCACAAGATATGGAAAACAAAACGAATTAGTAGCAATAAGCCTCTTTTCAGAAAAAACCGGAAAAGTTGTGGCACCTGCAGGCTTATTTATTGATCTAAATTATGGTTTTTTGGCTGCATCACCGGATGGTAAGAACTATTTAACCAAGTTAGAAATTTGTACCCATACACATTCTTGTAGGCATAATTAACGAAAATGAAATTGTAGAGGTTAAATGCAGCTTTAAAATTGCCCATTCTGAAAAGACCTTTGAAGCTGCAGTTAAGGACAATGAAATAACCTATTTAGTAGAAAATGATTCGCACATCATGTTAAAAGAATCACATGATTACTATTTTCAGGTTTTCATTTAATATTAAAAGCTGTTATTTTTTTTTTAATTTTTCATATATTTTAATAGATTCAAGGGCAATTGGCCATAACGGGGGCAAGTTTATGTTATTTTGTTGTCTATTCCGGACCCAAAAATGAGCTTTTTGTTCAAAAAATTCCAAAAAATGAAGAGGTTTGGAATAACATAATGCTGCCTAAACTGAAACAATTTTTTCTGGAATGTGTAGCTCCAGAAATCGTTTTAAATAGACGAGGAAACAAACTGAAGTGCCTTGATCCTCAGTTTATTTTAGATGCACAAAAAAAAAGGGAAATAAAGAAGAAATAAAGAAATTAAAGTAAACGTTTTTTTACATACATAATTATATGTATTTGTTTTAAATTTGTATTAACTTTTTTAGGTGGGCGAGACTCTTGATGTAATTGCCAGAAATACAAAATTGAAGAAAACTATTTATTATTTTAAAAACCTTAATTATTTATTTACATATTTAATTATTTAAAAACAGTGTGATTTGTAGGTAGTAACTTATATTTTTTAAATGGCGTCACAAAAAATTACTGTAAAATTTACCTAGGCGACAAACTTTTTTATTTTTTACCTTTTTCGCATACATCCCGCGAAAAAAAAAATAAACAAAAAATGTCCAATAAGTTTTTAAAGTAAAAATCTTTTAGGGATAGATTTTTTGTTATGAATTTTAAAAATCCTATTTAGAAATTATTATATAGGTATTTGTTTATAGCAAAATATATTATTTAATTTGTAGAATAAGTATTTATATAAGTATTTAATTTATAATATAAGTATTTAATTTGTCGAAAAGGCTTTACTTTTTTTTATTTTATAAATATTAATTTTGTTTTTATTCTTAGATATTCCGGACACAAAATACTTCTAAATAACTGCTGCGCTGTCGCCAAACCGGCGGACGTTTTCCAACGAGAGTTTTTAAGAATTGCGCGGTTTTATAAAATTTATAGCTAAACAACTATGCCTCTTACCCTCTTAGCTAAAAGATTTTTACTTTAAAAACTTTTTGGATATTTTTTCTTTATTTTCTTCGCAAAACGTATGTAAAAAAAGTAAAAAATAAAAAGTTTGTCGCTTAGTGAAGTTTTACAGTCACTTTTTGTAACTTCATTCTTAAAACATCGTTTAAAAATATAAAACAATCTACGGTACAAAAATATATAGAATTGTTAGAAAGCCCAACAAATGAATTTATTATGGTGAAAAAAATGATTTCCTAGCTTTGTTAGTATTAGAGAACTTAGTGGTGTAAACTCGAAAAATACATTTTTCGATTTTATCCAATTTGGTCCTATTTTTCTAAATAAAAAACCACTTGACCACTAAAAAATATCGTAAATCACCATTTTGGATGTCCAATAAGACAATAAATAACAATAAAAGCATTTTATCAGAAGTTTGTTTTCACCCTATTTCGCTCCGCTAAACAGAAAAAAACATCACAACTCGCAACTGCCTATGTAAGTGCCGACAGTTCGACGCGTTCGTACCGAGACGAGCGCCTCGATCCGCGATGCGATGACGGTGATCTGTTTCTATCCCCACCACCTGTACTCCCCGATTCCCCGTTTCTCCTTTTATTAACGAAGCCGAGAGTCAAGCGCCGAAAAATGCAATCGCTGTATTTAGGGATGCAACGATACTAGGAAAGTATCGATACTACTCGATACTATGCTTAAAAGTATCGATATTCTTAGGTATCGATTACTTTTTCAATAATAATTCAATAATTTTTGGTTATTACGTATAAAATGCAGGTAGTGTTCAGATACATCATACATATAGCATATAGAGACTTTATGGACGTAAATATATCAATATATTAATCTATCTTGTTTTCAAAATAAATAATTTTTTGGGAAAAAAAACAAATGATAAACCTAAAACCAATCTTCTTCTGGGATCGACCCGAGGAATAAGAGTTTCTCCAAACGTTTGCCTAAAAGTCTATTTCTAGCTTGGGTTACTGTAGCACCGGCATGAGAAAATAGGCGTTCTGATGGAACGCTAGTTGCTACAGAGGAATATTTCATAGCAATCTTATATAATTTTGGGTATATGGTTTTCATGTCCATCCTAACTTTCAGTGGCTCACTTTTCAGTGAAGTAACTGGATTGGCTAGATATAATGACAACTCATCGATAGAGCTAATTAACTGTGAATCTTTTCTTTTCTGTTCATCAAGAGCCAAGCTCTGATGAAAACTCCAGAAATCATAGTCGCCATCAGCTTTATTACCATGGATAATTTGTATTTCCTCTGTGGAAGGGTTTTCAGTGCCGTCAACGTCCGATTCATCATTCACCATACTTCTTATCATAGTTAATGCACTGGCAAGAGCTAGTGTATCTTGAAAGTAAAGGTTTTTAAACCTAGGATCCAAGATTGTTGTTATTGCAAGTTTCTTTACCTGTTCAACAGTTGAGAATCTTTTTTCCATTTCTTTAATGATAAAAGATTTTAACTCTTGAGATTCTCTCATATCTAAGCGGACTGTTGCTGAGTAATTATGTGTTATACAGTTAATCATTGGTATGATTCTAGATGCAGTAACATAGAATTCACCGGATAATTCACGTGTCATAAACTCTAACGGCTTGAGAACAATTATAAGCTCGTTAACAAGTAATAATTCACTTGCATCAAGCATGGGTGGAGCTTCCCATTTTCCAAACAAAACTTCGTTTACAATTTGTGCCAGCTCTATAAATCTTTGTAACATAAAAAATGTGCTGTTCCACCTAGTTTTGACATCCAAAATTAATTTTCTTAGGTTTCCTTCATTAACATTGTTTTGTTTTTGGTGATTTCTCAGCTGATCACTAGCATTTACAGAACTTTTAAACCATTTAACAAAATGGGTCGTATGAATAAAAATGAGCATTTAGTATCTACTCATGAATTTGGAGCAAATACTCCATGTCATATGAATAAAAATAGGGAGCAGATGCTCCACTTGAGTAGGTACTCTTATGTATAATTTGCTGTGAGTTCATTCTCAGTTTTCCTATGAATACAAATTTGTTGATGCTCCTCGGAAGGAGAATGTACTCCACAATTTTGGAGTCTGATATATAGCAGACTTCAGTTTGTCTACGACAGAACTATGGCTGAGTTCATTCTTAATTTGCGTTCTAAAAAATATTACAAACCTAGAAGGCGTACCTGTGATCGTGATTTTAAAGTGTTATATCGATTTACTAGAGAACATGTAGAGTGGATATCAAATCACTTTTTGGGTACAGAATCTGGAGAAAGAAGAGGTGGTGCTATAAATAACATTGATAAAATGAAAATATTTTTGAGATACGTTGGTGATCCGGGTTTCCAATCAGGAGTAGGAGAAGATGTTGGTGTTCATCAAAGTTCTGTCTCAAAAGTAGTGACGGAAGTTACTGAGAAGCTAATAGAAAAATGTGTTCTGTGGATAAAATTTCCTCACACTGCTGCCGACATAATAGAGGCGAAACAAAAGTGGCAATCAAATTATTCTTTTCCTTGTGCATTGGGCGTGATAGACTGTACCCACATAAAAATAAAAAAGCCACCTATTCATAGCGATCAATACATTAATCGCAAAGGATATCACAGCATTAATGTCCAAGCCACATGTAATTCAGATGAGTGGTTTACAAGTGTAGACGCTTCATGGCCAGGATCTGTTCACGATTCACGGATTTGGAGCAATTCAGAAATTTCAAATATTGCGAGGAATGATTTTCATAGGTCGCAAGCACTACTCTTAGGAGATGAAGGATATGGTATAGCACCGTGGCTAATGGTACCTTTTAGAAATCCTAATACACCACAAGAACGTGCTTATAATAATTTATTTACAAAGGAACGTGTAATAATTGAAAGATGTTTTGGTCAACTAAAACAACGATTTCCGATGCTACAATATAAAGTGCGGGTATCCATAGAAAAAGTTCCAAAATTTGTCATATGCTGTTGTATATTACACAATGTAGCAAAATATTTAAAAGATGAGCTAGATCCTATGGAGCTCCCATTAGAAGATATCCCACTTGCGTATCCGGCAGAAGAGGAGTTGGATAATAATAATATTAGAAGAAGCGGGCAACGGAGGCGATCTGAGTTAGCAGATGTCATTCTTGCTCTCGCTTGAAGTAAGTAAAGCGTGGAAAGAACTTATTTATCATTTTTATTATTAACACTTTAGAAAAATGTTTTTGTCACATGTTAGAATTCTTTATTTCGTAAGTGATTCTAAAAAGTATTGACACATTATAATTTGAAATATGCTTGTCCATTGTCAGCTTGAATGATATTATTATTGCTTGAATTAGATTGTTCATCAACATCTCTGTTTAGCTGTCTCTTGAGTTTTTCCTCTTTCATTTCTAAAACTCTCAGTTGTTTCAGTAAAACTAGTCTTTGTAGTTCGTTATTCGAGAGTTGTTTAGTAACGTTTGTTTCATATTCTTCGAGAGGACTACCTTTATTATGTTTCTTTTTTTTAGGTGCATGTTGTATTGTACTAATAGCATCATCATTTGCTGCACTCGTTTCAGAAGCAGAAGTTGATTGCCTAGGGATTGTATTTTCATGGCCGATTTTCGTCTCTGTTTGTTGTATGCCGACGGATAATGCTCCTAAAATGAAAAATTAAGTAAATATTCATACAGTTTCTATATTAAAAAATGGACAAGTGATAAAGTTTCGTAAATAATATTGTAACTTTTTTTTGTTTCTAAGCTACAAAAATGTCTGTCTAAAATACTTGATCAAATGTTAAACAATAAGTAATTAATTATTATAAACAACATAACTTTATAAATCATTCAATTTTCACAAAATAATAAATAATAGCAAACTTTAGATAGGTTCACTAATATATATGGTAATTTAAATAAAGTTACTTATGAAGAAGATATTAATTAATTTACCTGGAACTTTTGCAAGTACTGGATTTGTGTTGCCTTCCATGATTTCCAACAAAATCTTTTCCCAATCCTGCAGCACAATTTTCTTATTTCCAGTCCTGTTTATGTCAGTCTTTTTCTTGAGTCTGGATTTCATATTATTAATTTTTTTGTACATTTGACTTGTCGTTATTTGTGACCCGAAATTCAGCTTCCACTGTTTGTTAATCAGTTCTATTGCTTGGCTTTTTGACTTTCGGACAGCTGGTGTTTGTGACTTGGATAAAAGTATGGGAACATCACGTAGCATGTTTACAAATCCCATTTGGGATTCGCAGACTTCAGTTTCTTCTTCACTTTCACTCATTGCACACTGATACTTGAATTTATACTAATACACGAATATGCGAAACGCGGCACTTGTTTATTTGGTGTTTTTTCAGGTGCAGACTTGTTTGGAAATATCGAGTATCTACTTTATGTATTCGGAGCACATACTCCTCTCAGCGAATTATTTTTATTCATATAAAACGGAGAACAAACCAGCACTTCATGCTCATGCTCATGAGTACATACTTGGAGTTTCAACTCAAGTGTTATTCATAACAGCCAATGTCTTGTTACTCTTTACCAATCATTTTTTACATCATAAATAATGTTTTAGTATAAGTCATTGAGAATAATGCAGACAAAAATTGGATTATCATTTAATTAACTTTATTTAAAATAACTATGACGCTAGAAAATATATTGAAAGAAAATAACATTAACGAAAACAAACTTAACTAGGCGACTGATAACTTTTCCATTTTGAAACTGTGACGAGATTTAGTAAAAAAATAGATCTGCTTTTGACAAAAACTGTTCAAAATGTCTACCATTCACTTCAATACATTTAACAGTTCTTTTGCTGAAAGGTCTACTAATTTTAAAAAATAATTGTTCGTTCCGTAGCTTTTGTGCAGCATATAAAATTCTCTGCCATAGTTCTTCTCTGGAATTCACTATTTCTTTGTAAACGAGCGACTTCATATAGCCCCTTACACAAAAGTCCAGCGGGTTAAAATCGGGACTTCGCGCCGGCCTTGGGCTCTGGCTCCCACGACCTATCCAGCGATTAGGAAAACGGTTGTTTAGGTACTCTCTGACAGCTCTAGAGAAGTGTGCTGGCGCTCCGTCTTGCATGAAATACATATGTTGCCTTATGTCCAGCGGAATATCATCGAGAAAATCTGGTAAATGTGTTTCTAGGAACTCAAGGTAGAGTTCCCCGTTTAAATTGGAAGGTAGTGCGAAAGGGCCCAATAAATAATTATCGATTATACCACACCATACATTAATTTTGAATTCATGTTGGAAATGGCGTTCGTGTACTGAATGTGGATTTTGTAATGCCCATGTGTGTTTATTTCTAAAATTGAAAATGCCTCTACGTGTAAACGTTGCTTCATCAGTAAATAGTATCTTATTCAGAAACATGGGGTCGGCATTTATTTGGGCACGGCAAAAACGGGCAAATTCTATCCTGGGCGCAAAATCATTTTCTAATAAATTTTGCACAGGAGTGAAATGATACGGATAAAGACCCTCTTCGTGAAATATTTTACAAATGCATGACTTGCCTACTCCAGTTGCCGCAGCAGCATGTATTGCACTTATTTCCGGATTTTCAGCCACGCGGACCAGAATTTCTTCTTTTTGTTCTGGAGTTATAACCTTCGGGCGCCCTGCGGAATTCCATTTAGGACGAAATGTACCTGTTTCTCCTAATCGATCGTTAAGATTTTTGAAGATCTTGAAATCAGGTTCTCTTCGATTTGGATAGAGTTCTGAATATCGTCTATAGGCTTCGCGTCCATTAAAATTTGCCTGCGCATATACACACAACATATCCCTCATTTCGGCATTTGAAAAAAGATTGTGCCTCGGCATTGTTTCTCAACATACGAAAAATTTAAAAATTCAACAAAACAGTAAACTGGATGCAAAATCACAGAAAACACTAATTAAATATTTTCTGACAACTTTAAACTAATCAACAAACAACAGCAACATGGCGGTTTCCTAACAACTGCGTCTCTAAAGTTCATTTGCTTTCTCATAGCTTACTTTAAAAAAGCGAATTATTTCCCGATTATATTAATTATTCAGCCGTGGTCGAGTGCATGGTGCACTAAATAATTTAAATACAAATATCTCCAAAACGGTAACTCTAAGCGACTTCAACTTAGTATACCTCTTTCACGTAAAAAATATGAAAAAATTTTCAAATTCAAATCAAAATGTATTATTTTCAATAAAAACTTAAATACAGTTAAGCACAAAAAAGTTATGACCTTATGAAAGAGAAAAAGATGTGCGCTGTCTGCGACACCCCTACATTGTACACTCAATTTGTTAAAAATATGAATTTCTCGACCTAAAAAACCCCTAACTAAAAATTTGTGTGAAAAAAAGTTAACTTTTGTTAAAGTTATTGGGGAAAAACAAAAAAAAAAGTTTTAAGTTTAACACCCTGTATCTCAGTTAATATCAACTTTTGGATATAGGTAAATATAGTTAAATCGTAATATTTTTACATCAGGAGTCTGTGGTTTTTCCATGTACCATTAATTAGCGGACACCCTGTATAGGTACAAATTAAGTCTATAAACATGATACTGGCATACTGTATCCAATCACATAAATTGGATACAGTATACCAGTATGTAAATATTATAAAATAGATGGTGTATGTACTTACATATACAGTGCTTGGCAGACGGTGTGCCAAACTTTATTAAGACTGATGAGGCCTCTTATAATCTTTAAAATTCTTTAGCTTGAAGTTTGGCACACCGTCGGCCAAATAACTATACATATGTATAAATACTTACAAATTTAACTTTTTTTAACACACAACACCACATTTGTTTTTTTAGATTTTTTTTTTTATAAATTAAAAATTTATACATGGGGTAAAATTTTTAATTTTCTCACTGCTGATGTTTTTTTTGTGTTTTTGACTTTAAAACATCTATTATTATATTTTAAGGTATAAAATATTTTTAATCTTATAAACAACTTTTTAAGATATTTTAGTGGAAAATGTTTACAAGGATGTTGAAAATCCATGTGTTCAACTAGTTTATACAAATAATTGGAAATTCCTATTTTATTGCAAATTTTATCAAAGTTTTCACTAAAAGAAGATTCTAATTGAAAAATATAGTGAACGAACTCTTTGGGAGGGGTTTGTAAGCCTCCAGACACATTTCTTTCTTTGTCGAAAGCGTTAAAATTAATAAGCATGTTATTAATATTTAAACTTTCGCAGTTTCTTACATTACGCACTTCTTACAACACTTACATGTGTGAACTTCCAAAGATTTTTTTAATAGGTACCCACAAACGTAACTAAATGTATTTTCGGTAACTATGTTTTCTTTGGTATAACTGTAATGTGGGAGGACCAAGGCTTTTACAGGTTTATCATTTGAAGGGCACAGGGGTAAAAGGAGCTCATGAGCATTTTTGTGATTTTTAAGCAGAGCGATTTTAAGGTTGAAATTCTAGCTTACGAACGCTATGTTGCTTTTTTCAATCAATTATCTTTTTTTTTGTGAAGATAAAACAATAAACAAACTCCCTAAGTGTTTTGAGACTGTTTGTATTTCCGTTTAGTACAAACAAATAATAAAATCGCATACAGGTACAAAAGTGACAGGGGAAAAAGGGGTCCATTTTATTGAAATGAGCCTGTTCTTTCACAGTAATCATAACCTCGATCGTCATTAGTGCGAAAGGCTCCAAACAATATTTCTAAAAAAATAATAGATATTACTATTGTAGATCTATAAAACCGACCTTATCCTTAAAATTTACCAATTCGTTAATTAGTGATGCGGCAGGTTTGAAAAAAGTCTTGCGCTGCTTTGTTGCAAAACTTTTTTAAATGCTGCAGGTCCCGAAACTTCTTAGCAGATATTGGAAGCTGCCCTAAATATATAAATAAAATACGTAAAAAACAGATTTAATAATTAAAAAAAAATTTGTACCTTCATAACTTAACTCAGGTAGCATAAATTCGTTGTCTTGAAGATGACGAACAGCTAATCGCGAAGACTTTCGGTTTTTTCCTTGCAGCGAAGCTGACTCCCAACATCCATTATATGTAGTGCGATACTGTATCAAAGGTCCTCTATTTATCTTAATTTCTCTGATTGGTCTAGATGGGAATGGCGACTTTTTTGCGTAACTATTGTCAAGAAATTTTCCCCAGCTGCGGAAAAAGGTGTGTTTGACCTCGATAATCGTAAATGGAGTTGGGGAATGGCGGGATTCTTCCAATATTTTCAACCGGTCTTTGGGAAGATCTGTTCTGCTTTTTTGGTTTACGAGGCCAAAATTCTTATCACATTCCATATAGGAATGTCCTCGAATGGGGAACGTGATAGAAGCTGATTCTAACCTTTTTCTCGTTGTTGACTAAGTTATGAAGAAAACGAAAAAAGGTAAAATTTTTTTGTTGGCCACTGCATGAATCACAAAATATTTGTAGGTGCTTTACTTCTCGATCTAGATGGTTATATATGAAGTTATGAAGCAGTGAGCACACATCATCTCAACCCTTTTTCCCTTGGGTTTCTGGATAGACGTAAAAATAGCTCTCAGAGGTAGACAATACGTGAACATTAAATGCGTATGTTGATAGCTGCCTTTTGTAATAGGTATCATTTGTTGGTATATTTGGCGCTGGAAGATTCTTGGCAAAATCCATACAAATTGCCTCTAAATTAGATTTTTTTTTACTGTTTATCTTAGCCATCCTCTTCCCAGTGGCGGCGCGTGACTTTAAGGAATGGGAGTGCACAATTGGGAGGGGAAAAAATAGCGAAAAATTTTCGACAATTTTGCCTCCACGATTCAAATATCTTGTTTTATAAAAATACCTTCTTATAACAAAATTAATTTGCTACAAAAAAGGTCCTATATATAACTTTTTAGCTAAAGCAATTAGGGAAGCAGGAATTTCTATTTCTTTATTTTTGCATTGTAATTCCTATGGTGCGTAATGAGATGCAGCACCCGGTATAGATATACATATTTATTATTTTATTAAATATAATAGTAATTACCTAATTTTAATTTGTTTTTTTTTTGTAATCAGAAACAAATGTGTTTAAATACTCATATACTTTATTTTAAAAAAATATAGGAATAAAATAAATGGGAAATCTACAAAATAACTTTTTTCATAAAAATAATGACAACAAAAATATTACATATTTCTAAATTAAATATTCTAAAATATTTAACAAAAAAAAAAAACATCCTATATATAAAGCAAAAATTAAATAATTAATGCTACTTCATAAGTTCAGTATATACGTGCAAATAAAAGAACAAGTAATCTTTAAACTAAAACATATAAGAAAAACATAATTAATTATTCGTCAATTATTGACAATATAGGATATTCAGTAAAGTCATCAGTATCTTCAACTACGAGTTGAAGAGGTAATACATCCTCATCGAGCTCATTATCTGTTTCTGTCTTCTGAGTACTGTACATAGCATTACTAAATTTTTGAATCATTTTTTTTGTCGGGGTAAATGAGTTGCAACATATATTTTGAGTAAAGAAAAAGACTCTTATCTGTATAATAGAGTTCAACAAAGAGACAGACATGCGGTTTCTCATTTTGTTTTTTACGATGTTCATAATACTAAAAATTCGCTCAACAGTAGCATTGCTATTTGGTAGAGATAATAGAATGAAGACAAAATTAGCCAATTCAGTAAAAACAGGCCTACCCACAGCATCTTTGTGATTTTTAACAGTTTCCCAAAATGTATAGGAGTTTTCTAAAATATCAGAACCATAAATGTCTTTCCACTGAATATTTTTTAATTTATTATATTGATTTTCAATTTTAAAAATGTCCTTTTCAGGGACAAATACATTTAGGAATGGTAGACTTTCAAAATCTTTACAACTTGTTTGAGATAATACTTCTTCCAGCAGTAATTTTATATAATTACACATTCTGATATCAACCCCTTCAATATCAGAGGCATTTAAACCACTTTTTTTTACTTCTCTACAATAGTCCAAACCTAGCTGTGCATCTGTAGGACTAAGAAACGCCAAGTTATTATTGAGATTATTAGTTATTGTTTTTAAAGAGCAACTCTGGGTAAAAACTGGTTTCATAATTTTTTTTGCTATGAAGAAAATAAAATCTTCTATTTCAGAGTAAGCTTTTCCAATTTCTACAAAATTTTTTTGAAACGATAAATTTAATTTGTTTACCTCATACATTATTGCTTTTAAACATACTAAATATAATAAATTTGTTTTATCGTTTAACATGTTTTTTAATAAAAGAGCTGTATATGATTTATCTACATCAACAATTGAATTAAAATACATTTTAAGTTCGTCAAAATGTTCAATTATTATATCGATTACATTATATCGGCACAACCATCTTGTAGCCGACAATTGAACAAAATTATGGAAAACTTTCTTTTCATTAACGTTAAATGTGTCGAATAATCTTTTATATTCAGCCCTTCTTAGGGGGCTACAATTGAAATAATTGAAAATTTCTTTGCACATAAAATCTAGGTTTCTGGGCAAAACTTCAGCGGCCTTCCCAGCTGCATTATTTAACGAGTGACAAATACATTTAATTATTTGTAAACTGGGACAATCTGCTTTGAGCAATGTGAATATCGAATTATTTTTGCCGCATAGGTTATTCGCCCCGTCTGTGCCTAATCCAAATAAATGTTTTACATCTAACTTAAGTTTTTTTAAATAGTTTGTGAGCGTTAAATATAGCTGCTCAGCAGTCACTTTTTCTACTTCGAGTAGTCCGAGAAAGTCCGTTTTTATTTTACACTGCTTATTACTAAAATACCTTATATACAAACACAAAAATTTTTTGGTCGATATGTCAGTGCTTTCGTCCACTATTAACGAGTACTTTGCCTCTCTAATATCGTTCAATAGATCTTCTAACAAAGAAGGATATATAACGTTTTTTATAAGGGCTGTGCATTTGGTGCGATGCTGCCGAATAGAATTACTACTTGACGTTATCTTTAAATTGTTTAGTAGTTCACCTAGATGATCCACCGATTTTATTGAAGAGTGGCATGCAATATGGGCAGCTATCATCAAATCTTTTATTTTAGCCTCTGGTGACACTACTGTCATGTGCTCGTTATTTTCTGTTCGGGTCTTACATTTGTTTTCGAGCATTCTTTTAAATGAACTTTTGATAGGGTGTGCCGAATTAAATCAGCTTTTTGGGCTCTGATGTTACTTCTGCAAATTTTACAATAGCCCTCTGATGGAGCTGAACCCTCGGGTTTAACAAGCCAACCTTAAAATTAAATTAAAATTTAGGAATTTGAAAAATACTTAGGCATATGAACTTTTCTTACCTTTAGCCCATGATTCAGTTAACCAAGCATTATTAAATTTTCGTATCTTCTTAATTCTACCCATTTTTTATTGCTATTTCTTGCTTTGTAAACTTGCCGAGAAACCTGCCTTTTTGTAAGAGTTATCATAAAAAAAATCAAATAATAACAGCTTTCATATAGTGATAATATATTATTAATAGATAATTATACACTAGACGACAAAACGACGCAAAATCAATCAATATCAATTCAAAACACAAACCACAACCAATAATGTTGCCGCCATGTCAACTGTCAACATGACAACTGTCACGGTTGATGAGCAAAGTCATAAGCATCTGTAGTGCTAAAGCCCAGTTTATGCTCACGCTCATGCAAAGGCGAATGGCAGACGATCTCTTTTGGTAGTTGGATTTGTTTATGAAATTAATAGTATTAAGAACCAACCAAAACCAATGCTTCTTTTGACTAGTTTACAATCAAGGTGCGCGTTACAAAATACAAAAGCGTCACTTTAGGCGCCCGGCGCATGTACCAAAATTTTACACGCCATTTGAAATTTAAAAGCGCCACTTTGGCGCAAATGCGCCACACCTGGCAACCCTGGTCGTTACCGCGCGTTGTGCAGAGTTTTCGCGTGTCGCGGTAGGTATTGAGATGGATAAGAAATTTAAAATAAATACTTAATTGCGGTTCTGCTATTTCCTATTTAAATTCTTTTTTAGATCGAATAGAAATAATATTAACTTAAAAATGATATAGAATGTTTGTTATATGTTTTCTGTTTGTTTAAAAAAAATATTTTGGAGTGCACGTGCACATGTGCACTTATTGAGGAACCGCCACTGCCTCTTCCTACTATAAAAAGTTTCCGCTTTTTTCTTATGTAACGCGTTTTCTGTAGTTAATCTCTCCATCTCCCTAGATATCCGTAAGATCTCCTCAGATGAGTTTTTCACCAGTTTTTCAGATTCTAAGTTTTTAATTTTTATTGTGAACTCATCACAGCTGCTACAAGTATCCGTTCGTGGATAACCAAAGGAGATATTGAAATCACGGCAAAACACCTGCCTGTACGACTCGTACGATATTTTATTGCCAGGGTGAAGTTCCTTAAACATTTTATGCATTTTCTTTATGTTTAGCTCTTCAGAAAGGTATATTTTTGAAGAGTCCTTCAGGCCATAATGACTTCCACGACCTTTAAATGAATTGATATGCTGCCTGACTAGGCTTATAGTTTCTACTGGAAGCTTATTAGAATGGTTTAGGTGCCTACCTCGTTTATCTTCAGGAGCATATCCTTCTAGCGTGCTACCAAAATTTCCACTTTTTTTCTTGATATGCCATGTATAGCAATAAATGCTTTACGGCACACGTCAAATTCCTCCGTGCTACCTGCTACCACAGCTCGCACCCTGTACTTGTAGGATGCACTGTAGTGCTTAGCACCTTCTCTCAATGTCTTACGTTGAACCGGAAGTACTGATATTAAGCCACTAAGGTATGAATTTTGAGCATTAGTCGAACTAAGCATGTTAAAATGCTTTAATATGTTACATCTTGTATCACTGGGTACAACATCAAAACACTTTTTTAAACAGTTGCAATCAGGGCCCATTTCATGATTTTGGAGTCTCATTTTCTTATTAACGTCCCTTAATCTGCCGTAAGATTTTCTTTTTGCTCCCAGGCTCCATTACACTATTTTACAGGTTTAGTGCTTCATCAATGCTATGTTCACCACTTTCCATAATGAGAACTTTTTGAGTTTAAAAAGCACGCTCTCGTTAGTAGACCGACCAACTGACGCAATAATACTAAACATTGGAACAAATTAATTTTAATAAATTTGTTACTAAACGTGGTTGAAACGCATTGCATGCAAAAACGCGCTCATTTCTATAATGACCCCGTTTTAGCTCGGTTTACACGATAAATGAGCTCGTTCGACCCGTGTATAGCTTTTTTTTTAAGCAGATTTTCTCTTCAATGAGCACGTTTTATCTAGTTTGGAATATGGGATGTAAAAGTACATATGAAATACTATCAATCCTGAAAATATCACAGTTTTGAGTAAAATTGCAATGAGCCCCTTTTACCCCTGTGCCCTTCATTTGGATGCACGGTAAATACATCGGTTGTAAAGGGTGTTCAAATAAGGACGCTCGAAAGTTAAAATGGAAAAAAAAGGAAAAAAATTTAAGTCAGCACTAAAAGTCTATATTGATCGTAAATAGCATTCGACGACATTAAGTATGGAAGATTATATCGTTTATATGGCCACCGCGACTGCGCTGTACAGCGTGCATTCGCATGGTCCAATTTTCGAGCACTTTTCCGCACATTTCAGCGTCTACCTGTCCGAGGACGCGAATGATGTTGGCCCTTAATGCTGCAATTGTTTCTGGCTTATCCGCATACACTTGAGACTTCACGTAGCCCCACAGGAAAAAGTCTAAAGGCGTTATATCGCACGATCTTGGTGGCCAGTGCACATCGCCGCCGCGCGAAATAATGAAACCGTTGAACTTTTCATGCAGTAAATCTAGCGTTGCGCGTGCGGTGTGGCACGTAGCGCCATCCTGCTGGAACCAGATGTCTGTTAGATCCATATCGTCCAGTTGAGGCCACAGGAAATCATTAATCATGGCGCGATACCGATCTCCATTGACCGTAAGCGCGTTGCCCATAGCGTCCTCAAAAAAATATGGACCGATTACGCCGCCAGCCCAGAAACCGCACCATACAGTCACTTTAGCAGGATGCATAGCAATTGAGCAAGTCACTTCAGGATTTTGGTCAGCCCATATACGGCAATTCTGTTTATTGACATACCCGTTCATCCTGAAATGCGCCTCGCGCTGAAGATGATTTTCCGTGCAAATGCAGGGTCGACTTGCAACTGCTCTAGAGCCCATGCGGCAAATGTACGGCGCTGTCCATGGTCTTGCGGTTTCAATTCTTGCGTCAATTGAATTTTGTACGCGTGCAATTTCAAGTCTCGACGCATAATTGTCCATGTTAAGGTCTTTGGAAGGGCAAGTTCTTGTGCACGTCGCCGCAATGACTGATGCGGGTCTTGACGCACGCTCTCTCGCACAGCAGCAATATTCTCGATTGTTCTTACTGTTCGTTGCCGTATGGGTGTTGTTTGGTCTGCCACTGAGCCAGTTCTCTCAAATTTATTGTGCAGACGTCGAATAGTAGACTCAGCAGGACGGCCATGCGCACCATAAATTGGACGCAATGCGCGGAACGTTTCACGAATCGAACATCTGTTTTGATGATAAATTTTCACAATTTCCACGCATTGTTGAATCGTGTACTGCTCCATGATAAAATGTCAAGACTAACTTAATAACCTCACAAAATTTGACAGCTGTATCCCCACCGGTTTAGGCGCGCGCGCCGTTCAAACATCGAGCGTCCCTATCTGAACACCCTTTATTTGTCGATTTTATGTCCAATAAGTTTTTATTAAAATCTTCCTCGCAATTCATATAGTTAGAGTGAAAAAAACTTTGACAAAATAATTTCCGAAAATCTCTTTTAAATTGTATTGGCGTAGGATTTACAACATTTCTGCTCTGTTGTCGGATGGACTCGAAAAAATTCTCTAAACAATCGGTGTTAACTCTTTTCGTCTTTAAATATTTAAAATCTGATTGCGACAGTTTTTCCCATAATTTTAAAACTGCGTTAATTGTTATTACCCAACATTTTTTAAATTTAATTTGGTTTGTTATATCATTTCCAAAGGATTTAGATGTGATACAGTGGCGCACCGAGAAAATGTGTTTGGGAGGGGTTTTGGGAAAAAGAAACAAGACCTCCACGGAGACGAAATTTTTTTGGGTGCTACGCCCAAAACAAACACATTTCGGACATTCACTTTTAGTTTAAGTAAAAATAATTAAAGTTTAAAAATGCCAAAAGTTAATATGTACCTATAAGCTATAGGTACAGCTAGTCCCAATAAATTTAGTTACGACTCCAGAAAGTTTTTGGATTATTTTGAGCAACTTAATCCATTTAGTTGCTATATTTTTCTTCAAATTTATTTAGACAAGACATTTAAGAATTGAGTGACATTGTGAAGTTGCCTCAGAGAAAAACGAAATACAATATACAAATCAAATTTAGGTAAAACTGCCTTAAGTCGTAACTAAATTTCTTGGGCCCAGCTGTACCTATAAATACGAATATTAACAGTATATTTAAAATAAAAAGATCGTAATTAATATAAAACACACCTTCTATCGGGCTCAAGGGCCGTCGTGCATTGGAATTTCTTCCTGACGTTTCGCTAGCGCGCGTGGCTACTGGCTAGCTTCCTCGAAAGGCTTCCTCAGAGGTGCTTCCATTGCCGATGTTGGAATGTTGGAAGCGGACTGACTGACAACATCGGCGACGGCGATGGAAGCATCTCTGAGGAAGCTAGCCACGTGCGCTAGCGAAACGTCAGGAAAAAATTCCAACGCACGACGGCCATTAAGCTTAATAGGAGATATTTCTCTATATAGAAAACTCCGGCCGCAAAAGGAAAGCCTAACGAATTTTTTTGAATATAAAACTTATTTTATTTTTAAAAGGAAATGTAGATACAAATGACAAAATATGCATTTAAAGTAAAATATCCAAACGACGTTGTTTTAGAGCCAATTGGTTTAATACGTCTTCTTCTTCTATTGAGTGTCGGGGTGAACAAACATCAAAGCTAAACCATTAAGCCTTTTTTCACCAGTGGAATTTCTTAAATACGTTTTAAGCAACTTTAATGAAGAAAAGGACCTTTCACACGTACATGTTGTACAGGTAAGGTAGCCATAATCAAAAGTAAATCATGAATAATTGGAAATAAATTCTTATTGCATATATCTAAAGTTTCAATTGCATTTTGTGGCTTTGGTTCAGTACCTAATAAAAACTGTTTCCAAAGTGTAATTTCTCCTCTTATATTTGAGTCACTATTGCTGTCATTAAGTTCATAAAAATCTACCAAAGTTTTTATTGATTTAATTACCTCCTCGTCAGATTTTAGGTTTAGTAAGTCCTGAAATGGATTTAAAACATTTTTGTGGGTCACAAATCTATCATTTATAGACTGTATAGTTTCGTCAAAAAAAGGAATAAAAACTGACCTTTTGTAGTATTCTTCTGGAGATGATGCAGGCACATTATTTCTTTTCGTTTGAGAACTTACTGTTCTTGGGACAGATATAATTATATCAAATTCGTTACAAAAATCTGATACTTGTCGAAAAATATTGGCAAAAACATCATCTGCGTTTTGTCTTAACTGTTGTAGCGATTTTTTTGTCTTTTCTGCAGAGTCAACAGCTAAACGTAGGTCTAGATTTACGGTTTGAAGGTATTTGCTAAGCGGTAACGTGAATTCAAATAACGAGTTGACAACATAAACACTCAATAAAAAATTAGATTTGCAAATAGCGGATGACAGCAACTGAGCATCAGTCGCAGTTTTCTTGTCTGTCCAATTTGTAATAATTTCCAATGCCTTAATTATGGCAGGAAGTAAAGAAATAAATGCACGAACTGAATCATGTCTTTCAACCCACCTTGTAGCACACAGTCTTTTTAATTTTTCGACACTTGGCTTCTCATCTAATTGTTCTATTTCATTTGCTAAAACGTGTTGTCGTTTGGGAAAATTAAAAAAATTGTAGGTAGACTCTATGGTTCCCATACAAGTTCGAATATCTGGTAATGCACATCCTTGAGATATCGCAAGATTAAAACTATGGGAGCAACAATGCACATACATAGCCCGGGGATATTCTTTCCGAATAATGGTTTGAACACCCTTTATGTAGCCACTCATTGAACTTGCTCCATCATATCCTTGTCCTACTATATTTTTCCCATTTAATCCTATCTCTCGTATAAAGGAACAAATAGTATGAGCTAATGCAGCACCAGTGGTTTCAGTTACAGGAATAAATTGTAAAAATTCTTCATGAACTTTATTATTTTCTACGAATCTAGTGCAAAATGATAATTGAATTGTACCGCTAATATGAGTCGTTTCATCACACAGAATACTAAAAAACTTGGCATCATTAACTCTTTTTACCATTTTTTCTAAAATAACGGTATTGAATGTAGAAATAATTTCATTTTGAATTCGCCAACTGATGTAAGTAGCATTTTGTCCGGTAGATTTTAAGTGATTGGTCAAAATATGATCTCCTGCCTCAACCCTGAATTTTAAAAGAGACCGAAAATTTCCTTCTTCTTTATGTGGTGGTGAATTGAAACCCAAGGATCCAAAATCGCGATGGCCTCTAAAAGACAGTCCCATTTTAGCAAGAAAAATAGCTGTCTTAATAATAGGTTTAAGAGACTCTCTATTTTTTTGTATTTGCAATTTTCTTCCTTTATCAAGCATTAACTGAATATTTTCCTGTTTGCCGGTATACGTTGCTAAAAAGTTAGCTGCTTTCTCTAAACAACTTTTATGATACAGATTTTCTGAATGTTTCTTAAAATCTTCCCTCGCATTTTTCCAATTTCGAAATGGTGTCTTAACTAATTTTCCTGCACTAGACCCCTGTTGCCCAACAACTGTGGAAAATAACACACAAAACTTGCAAAAGGCTGCATCCAATGATGGAGAATATACTAGCCAATTCCAGTCAGTCATCCAACCAATTTGAAATTTCAAATTCCTCGGACCAGAAGATGGAAACTTGAATTTATAAGAATCGGGAGTCCAAGGCTTTTCTAGAAGCCTTTTCTTAGTAGCATCATCCACCTGAAACAAATCCGCATTTACCAATATTTAAAAATTATTATTTCTCACACCGAGAAATAATAACCGTCTTGTCGAACAACTGAACAACAAATATTCGCTTGGCTGTATTTACTAACCGTTTTAGAAAAATAAAAACCAAAATCAAATTCTACCGACTGCTGACTTTGACTTTGCACTGTTTCACAAGATGAAGTGGAAGCTATTTCGTTATCCTCAGTATGAGGTTTCGGCCCATGCACCTATAAAAAATACCGGAAAAACGCAATAAGGTTCCTTGGTTTGTGGCAAAAACTTTATCTAATAATCAAATCAAATACTCTAGGCAAATTATACTAGGTTATTGGTAATGGCAATTCGACCTATTCGCTGAAAATGGTAATTCTAGAGGTCGTTATAAATTAATCTGCATATAAACTCGGGATCGGAAATGAGCGATTTTTGAGATATCGGCAATTAAAAATTCTTTAATACTCCAAATCTACATCTAACAGCATTTTATTTCTATTAGATTAAAAAATTTCCTATCACATTTTTATCCAAAATATTTACTTATTTAGTAATTTAGTTCGACAGCTTTCAGAAAAGCCAAGTAAGTTCTAAAAGATAAATAGTAGGTATCCTTTTTCTTTTAGTTTTTTTTGGTTGGTCCGTTAGTATGCACCAACTTTTCAATAATTCTTAAAGTGCAAATTAATATTTTTCAAACCCCTCACTTGTGACTCCCAGTTTATGGGGATTTATTTATCACAAATAATCTCTTTCCACTTTGAGGGGATAGATCGAAATACCAATCACATCACTTATCACCCTGTATCCTGTATGTCATACTAGTCATACTTATATTATAAAATAATTATATTATGCAAACAAACCTTATTTGCTTCTTTTGGGTTCAATCTTGGCCTTTTAATTACAAATTTATCCATGATAAATAATGAATGAACAAACACAAAACACAAAGCATTGCCAATATGCCAGTATTGCCACTTGCCACTCCACTAATGACGCAACAAAATTTTATAAAAACTTAAATACGAATTCTGTGATTCCCCGAAAGCAAAATCTCGGTCTCGATAGGCTACGGCGCGCGCCGCCGCCTCCAGCTAAACGGGTACCGGAGAACTTAAATTTGATTTACTTGCTGCTTTGCTACGGGGAGCATTTGAAAATTGATTTATCCCTTCACTATTATAATAATTATTATAGAAAATGGATTACTGCGGACATTTTCTGATGCAAAATCTAATCCTACTAAAACTAATAAAATTCTTAAATTATATTTTTAAATAGGTATTTTCTATTAATATTATTTGTAATTATTTTTTTTCTTTTAGAGGTCCTGCAGTCCTGGGGGGGGGTTTTAAGGGTTAAAACCCCCCCCTAAAACCCCCCCCTCGGTGCGCCACTGATGTGATATCATTATTTATTATTTTGATTTCTTTTATAAACTCTTTGGTATCTGTCAAAAATTTTCTTTGGAAGTCAGAGCCATCAAACACATTTTTAAATTTGTTTGAGTGTCTCAAAGAAAATGAATTTAGGATGTCAAA